>NC_049988.1:17074322-17146970 GCF_000003815.2 Branchiostoma floridae
GTACTGGCAACCACATACCTTCCTATGTTTAAATGTCACTCATTGCGTTATGTTCATGGTATGGCATTTTTAGTACATTCGGTTGTGGCTCTCCAAACTTATTTTTGTTCTAGTAGATACATTTGTATCTCTTGTTCAAATTGAGAGGGACAAAAAAAAACATTGGTTCATCAGTTTTGTCCCTCCTTGCCTTGATGGAAACCTGTGATGTCTCATGTTTGGTTTTCCTGTTTTGTTTTTTTTTTCTCAGCTGACTTTGTGGTGCCGGGAGCAGGAGGGATGGTCTACAATCCCTACCCCGGCTACGCCTACCAGAATGGGGTGGCCTACTTCACCCCCGAGGGTGTGCCACAGGTAGGTGTCAACATTATGTCCTAAGCATTCACTGCACGGCTGTCTCTAGAACCTTTCCTTCCGTCCAGGGACGGAAACCTGCTTGTTGTGACAGAAAGTAATCATGCCTCATCCCTCATGAAACTTGAAAATGTACTCAGATAAGTTTTAGATGACATTTTTAACCAGGAAATTCAACTACATGCCCTGCTGGGTAAACTTTCTAATCTGAAGATTTTGAAAGATAAATCTAGCTGCAGCCATCCATTGATTGTCTTTCCTAGTCACTCTCACTGAGTCTCAGATTTTCTCAGAATTCAAGTAATGATTGCACGCACAATCAGTTTTTTTGACAACATAAACTTGCAGGGCTTGAAATTCATTTTTGGGATTATTAAGTGCACTGATGCACCCAGCTTAAAAAATTGGGCGACCAAAAAAATTTTGGGTGCACCACTTAAGTTTAAGTAATAACCTAATAATAAAACTTAGTTACAAGCTATCAAATTCTTAAACAAGTACCATGACAGACATTTGATGTCAAGAATATGATGTATACTAGTATACTTTGACATCTTTACATACATAAACGTAAGAAGATATTTGGGTGCACAGCTCCAATTTTGGGTGCACCTGGGTGCACATGCACCCAGTATTTCTAGCCCTGACTTGTATGTCATTGTCTCCTGTTGCTTCATGTTTTCAGGCCCCACCCTTCCCTCACCAGGCTCTGCTGGCCATGCCATACGTGCAGCCACAACAACACTACGCTCCAGCAGCTTACAACACTCCATCTGTGAGTAAAGAACTTTTTTTTCTTAGAAGGAATAAAGTGGAAAACAGAGAGAGTTGCTATTTCAACATATTCATGTGTCTCTGTAGCCTAGATACCAGACTATTGCCCAATCTCAATAATATCTATCGTGTTGTAGAACTTACTTGTGAGCTTGTTGGCCCTAGAGCCGAGGAGTTAAGCTCTATAGGCCCTGGAAAAAGTCTGGCATCCAGGCTAGTTTCTCTGATATCCCATCATTGATGATGATCATAGGGCGAACACGAGGCAAAAAAATGACTTGTCCTGAAAATGTCCTACTACGACATTCAACGCTTTTTTGGCAGTCTAAAAACCTCCGCAAGAATGTGTCCTAGGACACATGCCGCACATTGAACATCGTAGGACATATTTAGGACAGGTCATTTTTTTGCCTCGTGTAAACCGGGCCTTAGACCTAGGAACTACTGAAAATCTATGCTTGGGGGACTCAACATGTAGGGTACTCACAAGATTAATGGTCCACAGGGGTGAAGGTCTGACACATGTTGGCAGGGTGCTTCAAGAAATGGCAGGGTGGAAGTGTGAGCTTTCAGGGGGTCATGGTGAAACAGGAGGGTTTAGAATAACAGGTTTGATCATGCACATGTAGCCTCCTTAGCATGCTGTATGATTCTGGCTTTGATAGACTTGTAATTTGTGTTTTTCTGATGACGAAAAGGGGAAATGTTTGCTGGGCTTTGATTTTTCAGTAGGAAGAATTTGGATTGTTCGGTTTGGTTGTAAAGGTTTTCGTGGGCTGCCTCCATATCTGATATGCCATTAGAAAAAGTGCATCATAAGCAAATAAACACTTAAAGAAATGCCTTATGTATTCGTGATATGGTGCAGAAGGAAGTCTGACAAGTTGTACTTGTACCTGTATGTCTCCAATAATATTTTCTGAATTTCAGACTGGCCAACAGTGGGGAGGCCAACAACAATGGCGCTGGGCTGGACAAGTAAGTCTAAAGAGAATAACTGTTTGTGTCTGTGTTTGTTTTATTGTGTGTGTTTTTTTGTATTTTTATGTTGACATGTTAGTCCTTCGAAACTTTATGATATGTTTGTATGCCTTCCTTGTAATAGTATGCTTTCCTTTTACCATAGTTTTTTTCATAAAAATTTTGATGAAATCTGGTGTGGAAAGGGCTTAAAACTTACATGTATAAAGACTAAAGAGTGTCCACAATTGTGTTTACAGAACCCTGCTGTGACCCAGGCTGCACCCACCTATGGCAGCCCCCCTGCATATGGAGTGGAGTACTACCCCTCCCCTAACTACCCAGCAGAGATGGGTGGCATCATGGAGGCTACTCCGGCTGAGGTGAGTCTTCAAGAAGTTCATGATATTGTTTGTGATTCTGTTAATTTGCAAGGAGATGCAACGGTAGCAACTAGCATAAGATAGTATCAAAAGCTGGCAGAGGAGTGCGTTACGGCCTAGGGGTGTGTTACGGCCTAGGAGTGTGTTACGGCCTAGGAGTGTGTTACGGCCTAGGAGTAGGAGTGTGTTGCGGCCTAGGAGTGTGTTATGCTACCATTGCCCATTTGACTCCCTTTGGCCAGCTTTGATACTATCTTATGGCACAGTAGGATCTGCTTGGAGATTAGATTCTGCAACAGTAGGGCTCAAGGCAGTCAAGCGCTGCCAAACCAAGGAGCTTATAAGCTCCTTGGCCAAACTGATCATGCTAAATGGGTCTGACCCTTTTGAGCTAGGAGACTGTTAATAGTGGGGTTCAAGTTCTTGGCAGGTTTGAATCCCCGGAGCCAGGAGACTGTTTATGCTCGCCTCTAACAATTCCTAATTTTATTTCACGGTATTTTATTTCACGGTATTTACATGTACATTGTTTTAATGGTGCTGTCCAGAGTCCTCCCCAGAGGATGGAATAACGGAGGCCCTCCACTATACTCCTAGCCCAGCTCCACTATACTCCTTTTGAAATTGTGTTTCTTCCCTATTTTCTTGGTTAGTTTTGCTAAAATTAATAAGAATTCACAGATTTTTGTGCGGGCATCACTTTTCCAGTCAGCATTGTCTGCAAAAACTTTTGAATGGGCGATGATCAAAACAATTGATATGTTTATTGCAAGTTCTTGCCCGAGGGCTAATTGCAGGTACAAACAACATGTAAAATAAGGAAAAATACAAAGGTGCTAGGAACTACATTCTATGACTATGCTATGCTAGTGTACAATAGTCTTTTTGCCACTTCATAACAAAGGAATATTATAATATATCATACTTTTAGTATTTGACACCATCTGCATTTTCATGAAAGCTCAGCGTTGGTTCGTGTTTTTTTTTTCCTGCCCCTCCACTATACTAAAAAATTCTAGGGAGAACCCTGCTGTCTGTACCCTGATATACCTCATCCTTTCCCACAACATGTACAGCAGTTGCCAAAATGATGACTCAAACAAACACAGTTGAACATTTATTCCACAAGCACAAATTTGTGTTATTCTTTGTCACTTGTTTTATCAGAAATACTCTAGTATGTTCAAGATTAGTAGTACCTTACAAATACAATTCACATTGTTAACAGTCGGACAGACAACTCTTGAACAATTATCTACAAATTTGCCAAATACTAGTACCCTACATACAAGCAGGGGTCTAACTCATGGGGTCAATATTTCGTTTTGGGCTTGTTGGCCCTAGAACCAAGGAGCTAGTCAATGGAGACCCTGAAAACAGTTTTGTTACCTAGGCCAACCTAAAATTGACAAAGGGATCCCTTTTTTCAACCTCCTTGCTCTTACTTAGCAGTCTTACTACAAGGGATACTTTGGGGAGGGAGGGGGGCAAAGCTTGACTGTGAACAGTTTGGATTACAATGACTACATTGACCCAAGGAAAAGGAATAAGATTTGTCACACTTAATGGTCTTTTGAAACCCAACAGCTGTGCTAAGTTTTGATCCTTCTTGTCTGTTGAAAATACTGGTTTGTCTATCGACTCTATGAAAGTGTCTAATGTACGTACACACCATGTATTCAGGGTCACAGCACCACACCCGCATCTCATTATCATATTTCCCAGCAGCCTTTGTTCTCAGTGGCGGCATATACAAATGAATGTTGCAGTTCAAACTTTCAGTCAAATATTTGCAGGAATAGAGAACAAAATCTGATAAATGTGTTCATGTGAAAAATTAGAATAAGCTATTCCCAAAATGATTAAGAGATTTTAATGCACCTTGGTCTTATAGATTTTGTAGAGAAAGGATTTTGTGTCAGTAGTTTTGCCACAAAAGGAATTTGTGACTTGTACCTAGTCTCAAAATTGCAAGCCTGCTTCAGATCACTCTGGTTTCCCTTCAATCCACCACGCACAAATCTTTCGCCTTTTACTAAAGATTTCCGTGGAGGGGAACAATCAATGAGTCTATAAACAATTTTTCTCTGCCCTGCCTTGTGCAGGGCTCCTAATAAACCAAAGAAGTCCACACCCAACACACCTTTGCTAAGCCTAAGATTAGAACCAGTACACAAGAGTAACTACTTTTTGGCGAATACAAAAGAGTGGCGTATACAAAAGAGTGTATGGTGTATACAAAAGAGTTAGTACAGAAGAGTGAAATATAAATTGCCCAGACCCCAACAAAAACTGTGATAGAACAGAAACTAGCAACTAAACTTCCACCTGCTGTTAATTTTGGTTTTTCTACCTCTGTTTGTGGGATGTAGGTCCTTTGGATGCTAAAGAGCCCACCACAAACCATGGAATTTTGCTTCCTGGGACTGAAAAAATATAACCCTAGCTGTCCAAATAATTTGAATTTCATAACAGGAAAATAACCATTGAGGTTTTAAACTGAAAATGACAGATTCAACCAGGAAAATTAACAACCTAGGTTCCCTAACAATGTATGAGACTAAGGGAAAAAATTACTGACACACTTAAAGAGAATACCGGTAGAAAGGGTAACGCTGTATAAAGCGAGTCATATCACCTCACCTCACTTATCCCTTGGCCTTCTACTTCTAGCACATAGTATTAGCTGTTTGATAAAGCATCATTCTTAACCTCTGTTGAGGATGACTTCTTTATCTTTACCTTTGTCTACCTTCCCACCTTCCCCAGGTGGCGCCCATGATGCCAGCCTTTGACCCGGCCATGCAGGCGAACGTGACCTACTCTGTCCAGACTCTACTGGGAGATTACATTGCTCCTCTTTCTTTACCTTTGTTTACCTTCCCATCTTCCGCAGGTGGCGCCCATGATGCCAGCGTTTGACCCAGCCATGCAGGCAAACGTGACCTACTCTGTCCAGACTCCGGTGCCGGCTGTGGACTACACCAGGACCGCTGGCATGGTCAGCTGGAGGTGAGTTTCAAACCTCAATAATACCTTAGTCCTAATCTCCAAGCAGATCTTACAATGGCATAAAATAGTACCAAACTGGCCAAGGAGTGTAGTCAGCCAAGAGGTGCACATTTGCCATGTAAAATCTGCCCCCAGTCGGCTAGAACAAAGGCTATTAACATCCAATTGTTTCCCATTCAAACTGTGTTTGCAGTGTAGGTGCTAATTGCCCTCCTTCCTGTTTGGTGCTAACTTCCAACTGGGACATGTGCTGGTCAAAGACTTTGTCTCAGTGTAAGTTGCTCGTAAAATGATTAGCACATGGCAACAGGGAGGGGCAGCAGCACCATCGCTGAATAGAAATGCTCCTCCCTGTTTCAGTGCAGGCAGATCCCCGGTAGCCAAACACACTCCTAACCCGGCTTCACTCCTCTGCCAGCTTTTGCTACCATAGGATCTGCTTGGAGATTACCTTAGTCCTACGTCACATTTCCAAACCTCAATAAGCTCTTTCACATAGGTCACGATGCACATGCTCCATGATTCAGCAGCTGTGTTTTAGATTATCAAGAAAGCTAAATTTTGAACAGGACATACAGACTGTTGAAAGGACAGGTCCTTTGTCCCAGGGTGCAAATTTGCTTGTTGAGACGGATAAAAAATTCACCCCATCCGTCCAAAAGGTTTATGACATGAAACTGTTGAAATTAAAATTGTATTTCAGGAAGCAAAAAATTACAGATTTAGCAACAGTAGGCTCCCAAACAATAAGTGGGATGGGAATAAAATCAAAGCTGGAGACAGCCCAGCAGGACATACATGTATCCATGCCTCACCTATCTCTTGACCTCTTAATGGGTTGTTGAGGCACCAGGACTTGTCTTTGTTTGATTCACCACAAGTAGACTTCTCAAAAAGTTGGCTGATTGTGTAGTTTAGGGCTCATTTAAGTTGACAGGTTGCGTTTTATTTTACCGCTAAGGTAGTAATGGGCACTTCTATACTTTAAACACTGTTCTGGGTACAGTTATTGCATGTGGTTGTTTCACGTAGGAAGCCAGGGACGCCACGTCGGTACGGGAAACCTCTAATGGGGCGCCGGCCGGCCATGCATCACAACAACGGCGTGGCTGTGATGGACAGCAAAGACGGGGAAGAGAACATGGCTATGAGCGCCCTGCCAGCAGATGAGTAGAGATAATCTGTCGCACACTTTGTGTTTCCTGGTGTAGTGTTGGTACCATTGATGTTCAGAATCATTCCTCTTAGTTTGTGTCAAACCAGAGTTTTGACATACATTTTACCTTTCCCTGTTACGATCAACTTATTGAGTTGGAAAAGTTTCTACAAATGCTGAAGGCATTGTTCTTCAGTTAGGTGAATAGTCATAATGGTGAGCCTGAAATGTTAACCTAGAAGAATTGTCTGTATTTCAAGCCCAGGTTACTGACATGTTAGTTTCTTGATTGTCTGTCAAACATCTCCCTGCCTTAGATAGGATCATATCCTTATACAGCTGTCTGCCATAGGCCAACAGTATGTTGTCCTAAAAGAATGATTTAGTCCATTACCTGAAGAGACTGTTATCTTGGTTGGTACAGTTGGAGGAAAATCATGGAACAGATCGAACACACGTTGGTTGTTCTTTAACATGGGTGGTTTTCTAATACTGAGGAGAGAAATAGGGTTTTTCAGAAGAAGTTTTGGTACATTTTCGCTTTTTTTCTTGATTCTGAACTTAAACGGATGCCAGCTATACCATCTTACACAAGTGTGACGTCATCTAGACATTAGATAACTACTTAGAAAGTAGACAATTTTTCTACCTTTTAGCGAGTACTCTCAAGTAGACATCTTTCATCCTATCAAACTAGCCATAAGTAAGGATAATTCACTATTGAAATGATAATATCAATCACTAGGACCAACGTTAACTGATAATCATTATCTTTTGCTGCTCTAAAAAGTACATAGTCTTGATCAATCTGTATATAATGCAATCGTTAGATACTTATAATTAGTGATTCACAGTGATCTGAATATTATTAGAGGAATATAACTTAGTCTGAGCCTTTTCATAGGACATTTTAGCAAAACCTTTAATCTAGAAACAAGGAAGAAATGCCATTTTAGGGAGCGAAAGCAGCTTCATTTTACAAAGTCACACTTTTAACAGTCAGTGCCTTTTGTATTGAATGTAAGAAAGAGCCACTAAGATATACAATTGTTACTATTTTGGTACAGTGAATCCAGGTATGCACATTGTGCTAGTACTCAATGTTCGAAATACATTTTTTTTTTACACGTAACTTTCAGAACAACCTGCACCAAGCAAATTTTACCTGCATCATTTAAAGCATATTCGTCCATAAAAAAATGTTGACTTGTGGACCTGGTTTCATCATAAATCTGCTACTACATTTAATACATACAAGGATACTACTTTAACTGGTGCAGGGTTGGTGTAGGTAGATATAAGGAAAAGGTGCTCAGCTTCAATAATATCAGCCCTTACTTGTGTTAGTGTGTATTTTGAGCTTTGAGTACCACTGGATTGGTGGGAATGTTGTGTGGAAAGAGAACTGGCCATATGTTGTTGGAGAAGAGGATACCTTTTTTTTAATAACTCCATTCTCCAAGAAATGGGTGAATGAATGCTGCTTGCTTTTCTAAGAAGGAAGACATGTAGACAAATAGCATTGTACCTTTGTATAAATCGTTCTCTATGTAATGGAGCTTAGGAATCACATTTTTTTTCTACCTCTTTTGTAAAAGAAGCCAAGAGCTTCCGTGTTGTACAGGTGATTATCAAGTGATTGTCAACAATAAAAGTAAATTTAGTGTGGAACAAGGCTGTTGCTGTTTTCTTTTATTTGACTAATTTAAAAGTTGAATTTTAAAAGATGTAAGGAGTCAATGTAGTTTAGCAGCTATATACTATTACTGAGCCAGCTCTTGGTAGGCTCTATGGGTCAGGCTTTTGGAGGCTTACGAGTTTTAGGAAACCAGGTGGTATCAGAAGACAGTGATCATGCCCGTAGCCAGGATTTTGGTTGGGGGGGTTCTTTTTAGTAATAGTGGGACCATCGAGCTAGGGGGGTCCGGGGGCATGCTCCCCCGGAAAAATTGAAATGTTGACCCTCTGAAACGCCATTTCCTGCATTCTGACGGGCAAAAATCGCTTGCGAAGTTTAATGGAATTTCAATGACAAATGACAAGGCATTTGCGTAAGTCTTTGAGGCCAACTCTCTCGACATATTTTCACCATGTCCGACACTAAAGGCGCGAGGTGTCTCAATGGAGGTCCGGGAAATTTTGAAATCTGGACCCTCTGAAAAGCCATTTCCTGCACTTTCTGGGGCAAATTTTGCTGATAGACTCACTACGATTGGCTGAAATGTCTATCAGGGAAAAATGCAAATCAGTCATGCCTTTGAAAAAAAAATCTTGGACATGAAAAAGTGGACCTTCGAGCCTGAAAAAGCGGACCTTTTGAGCGTGTGGGGGGGTTCTTCCGAACCCCCCCTGGCTACGGGCATGGTGATATAAAATCAGCCCCCAAAGACATAAGCCCCCTAATAAGCCATACGCATAGAGACATTTAAGGAGGTTAATGTTAGGCTAGTGTGGTCTCTTTATACCAGACTGGAAAAGAATAGAAATTGGCTAAATAGTCATAACACACTGGAGGAGCTAGCCGTCTCAAAGCAGATAGCTCCCTTTGTCATTCATTACCTGTAGTTTTTGATTGGCAAACTCCTTTGGTTTGTCATTGGTTTATTTGCAATTCCCACTACTTTCTGTAGCCTGGCAAGAGGCTAGACTAGTGAACTGTATTCCATATAGGGCTCAAAGTTGTAATTTAAATGCACAGAATCATAAAACGAAGGTATGGCGTGCCTCCCAGCTTGCAAGAATACATATAAGTGAAAGAACAAAAACCGTGACACTGATAGAGGCTTATAGTATTCTTCTTCAACTAATATTTATTCAAATGTTTCAACCATTCTCAGAACTTTTCTTATACTTCTAGACTTTAATTTTTCCATAAGTCTTAGAAGAGACATCTTTGGCACATTGCCATTGACAAAATGACTGTATTTTATTCATTATGTTGTCATAAAATATGGCTTAAATAATCACTAAAATGAGAATGGATCGTAATATAAATATCTATATCAAAAGTTTGATGTCATTTTGTGAGCTACACATGTACATGTGCACATAAACAAGGACTGCTCTCAAATTTCTTGTTCAATCAAATTTGTGATGAAGAAGGGAATCTAAAAAGCTTCTTGTATACAACCTTACAGAGCTTATTCTATTGTTACAAGGAAGACAGGCTATACTATTCCATCCAATGTATGACTTCTGGTTACTAGAACATTTAGATGCTTTGAGGACTACCATATAAATGACCATGAAACTTAACCCATTCCTCACACTTATATACCACTTGGCCATATACCACTTGGCCATCCAACTAGATGCTAAATTCAATTAAAGCTAAATTCAATTAAATGATTGATATTACTACTAAGGGATTTGTTTTATATATCATTTACAAAGAACATGAATCCCTATGAAATTATATTTTCATGCATTCATTTATACCTAAATTTCCTATGAAGATTTTTGAAGAAAATATTTGCATCATCATTCATACTGTAACAGTAAAGTTGGTATCTCACTGCACTTGGGGCATGGGTGTGGCACTGCGGGGTTCGTTCACTGCAGCACTGTTGTATCAATTTCGCCTATTTCTTTGTAATTTAGATATTGCGTAATACGTTAAAAGTATGACTTAGAAGGCAACAAAATATGCAATACGTAAAAAAATTAATTCTCTGAAAGAAGTTGAGTAATCTTTCAAACCTTGCAGTGCCACACCGGTGCCCCAAGTGCAGTGAGATACCACCTTAAGATTACCAATACTAGAGAGTATATGGGTAACATGATCTGAACATGAACTTTGCTATTAGATATGTGTATAGCAACAACAAAGACTATTTCTACAACGAGGCAGGCTTGTGCTAATTGATAGCACTGAGTCGAAATGCAGACAAACAATTGTCTGTACGTACTGTAAATATCCTAATGTCTATTTCCTAAGTTATGTACCTCAAGCGTAAAATAGTGGAGGTAAAGTATGCTTCTAAGATACTCCCATGTGAAGGCACCTATTTTGAAGGCACTTTGACTTTTTTCATAGTCACAGAATACAAAAGTGATACTTATACTGCCACATACATGTACATAGGCGGAAAACTCTTACTGAGGTTTTGTGCATTAAGGCATGCCCAGGCACTGCATGGCGTATTTGATTTGTATCAGGGTCACAAGATACAAATTTGCAAAGTTTTGAACACGTAATATTGACACACTTGAATGTTAAGTAACACTGGTTATGCCAAGCCAGCATACAAGAAGACCAACATTTATTTTGAAATGCAGAGCGAAAGCCAGAAAAAAAACTATTTGTTGTTGTCCCAAACATGTCCTAGTTGTTGATTCACACTTACTTTAAATGTTTGGTAACACACATCATTCTGGCTATGCTAAGCCAGCATACAAGAAGACCAACTTTTCACAGAGCAAAAGCCAGTAAAAAAAAAGGTCCCAACCACAGAACAATGACAGTACAAAGCCCTAGTTGTTGATGGAGGGGGTAGGGGTTGGTGGGGGGGTCAGGGTCGGCACTGGTTGCCCCTCCTGAGGGGCTGGCTTGCCCGCATCCAGCACTGGTCGTGCGGGCAGGGTGCGCGGGCGTCCCGTGCCAACTCTCGCAAACCTGCGTGCCGGGGGAGGTCCGTGGAAGGTGGTGGGTCTCCTCGTGTGCTGTATGGAGAGAAGTTACCATTTGGATGTAACAAAGGAGCTTAGCAAATTCAAACATGTCCAACACTTAATAAAAAAATCTAGCTGTATTTCTTGAAAGGCATTTGGAGAGACCTACCTACCAACATGTACCTACCTAGTCCCTTGACCTCTAGGTCGTTGGGGGGACAAGGTAATTAAAGTTAAAGGAAAAGTTTAAGTTTAAGTTGCCCGTGCCTCTGTAACAGATGCTTAGGGATAGCGCTTATCTCCAATTCTGTAGCCCTTGGGCCACACATTTGTGCAAGCCAATGCAGCAGGGGGTTTGTCCACTGGTACTCTGGTAGTGATGTGTTTTTAACTACCAGTCTCTTCCTCATTAGTGCTGAGTGCCAAGCAGTTTGATGAGAGAAGTGAAAGGACACAATTTGGATGTGACAAAGGAATGTAGCAAATTCAAACATGTCCAACACTATCTAATAGTATTTCTTGAATCATTTGGCAAGTCCAGCCCACTTGCTGATCATTTACATAGTGTGACTGCTGCAAACTATCTCTCTTTTAATAATCGTATCAAAACATCATGTCATAATACTTCCTTTCAGTATGGTGAGAAGAAAAACTTTTTGGGTTACCGATACTTGATTTCAAGTGCAAGATTATCACACAATTGTCACTGTGATTCTGGATTTATTTATCTGTAGTGGTGTCAACTGATGCGTCATTTAAATCAACAGCTGTCCAGACCTGTAGTGCCTAAGCGTTCAGGTCCAGACCTGTACCTAAACAATTTTACAGGTACAGGTACAGGTATACTAATTGTTAAAGTCCAGACCTGTGCCCAAGCATTTAGGTCCAGATCTGTAACCAAACAACTTTACAAGTACAGGTACAGGTTTTTTGGCACATAGCCCTAGCAAAGAAGGACTGAAGTTGTTACCTGGGTATAGACAGGAGGTGGTGGGGGTTGTTCAGGTGGGGGGTTCACTTCCTGTACCTGCTGCATGATGGGAACTCCTGACATCGAGATGTACCCAGAAGCCTCTGGAGGCAGATTCGGTGCCGTCATCACAACGCAGCCCTGTGGATAAGAAGGCTGGACAAGAAGCAAACAAAAATGAACGCCAGCGCAGTGAATCAGACATCTGATGAAGGTTGGCGAGATCCTCTGAAAAATCATGGTAAGTGTCTTCCTTGTGTTGGAAAACTATGGATTCTACCAAAATAGATGAGGTTTCATTCGAAAATGAAAACCTGACTTGTTCTTTTCAGACGAGACAAATTATAATCATAGAATGAGGAAGGGATTAAAAGAAAAAAAGAGAGCGAGGACTAAAAGAAATAAATCAGTCATCACAATACAGCCCTGCCGATATAAGGGCTAGACAAGAAAACAAATAAAACTTGTTCTGTTACCCAGATAAGACAAATCATGACCATTGTATGTTGAGAGCGTGAGATAAAAAGACCTGAAGAACAGTCATCACAACACAGCCCTGGGGATAGGAAGACTGGACAAGAAACAAAATGAAAACTTGCATGCCTGTCCTTGGTGCTGAACTACCATCACAAAGCAAAACTATGGCCATGGACAGCTCTATTGTCTTCAATACCTACCACCCAAGGATTATGACCATAACTTTTTATGAAAACGAGACAGAAAAACTGGGAGTTCTTCATCAGTGCCAAAAGGAGGGAAGCCAAACAAGCCCCTGACTACAAGAGATAGTGTCATACTTTATTCTTGGTAATAAAGGTCTTACCATCTCCACAGGTACCATCTCCTGGTACACAGGACCGTAGCCATCAAAAGTCATGGGCTGGGGTGCCTGCATGGCTGCTGGTGGAGACTGGGAAAAAACAAGACAGGGAGTGAAATAGTACATCTTCAAATAAAGCAATCAGAGATGGAGGACTTCAACACTTCATGTAGATTGGAGGTTGGAGTCATGGAGATAGTAGAAGTCTGGTCGGGACTTTTTACTATCTTCGTGATCCCACCCTCTGCTTGGAATTCTGCAGGAATTTGTGCAGGAATTGAAATACTAGTAGTAAGCATTCAAACAAAGTGTGGGGATGGCAGACTTCATCCTGAAATGTAGGTCACGAACACAAGATAAATAGGTATGCCAAAGATGGTACCTCAGTCCCCTTGTGGCAAAGTTACTGAGGCTTCATAAGTTAACAATTTTGTAAGCACAGATGCCTGCAATCGAAACACCATCTTCATAATGGTATGTTAGGGAATCATGGGTTTGTAGTTGTAAAGTCTACCTGAATTTAAAATGAAAAATGATGTATGATGCATTTGACCTTTCCCTACTCTTTCATCACCTTAATTAAAGGTATATGGTAGCCCCATTTGAGTTTTAATGACATAAACAAAGTTAAAGACACAAACAAACAAACATCACTTCTTGACAATCAATAGTGGTGTTTAACATTACCTGAGGAGCCCACTCCCTGCCAGATGTACTGTACTGCTGTCCTGCAGCCTGGAAAGAGCCATCAGCAAATGAATTAAGAGACTCTTTTAAACAACCACAACTTTATGTTCACCAACGTTTCGGTGACCGTCTGTCACCTTCCTGAGGGCAATTCTGACTGGTTTATATAGTACTGCAGCAATAAGTATCGCTGCTTACAGATGTGGTCACAAACGTAAATTATTTACATATGCTGCATACAGTGGTTTTAGAGTTTACCATGTGATTCCAAACATTAAGGAGTGTGATACTATATGGCAGTTATAAACTACTGTAAATGCAGAAACTTTCGCGGTGGCTTAATGTTCGCAATCTTCATGGTGGCCGCTTCACAACAAGCTTAAAACCCAAGTTAACATTTTTCTATTGCAGTAAGAGACTACAGTGCATGGTGCTACCTCAAACTTAAAATCACCGCAAAAAGTCCTTTTTCCCGCTACCGCGAATTTAAATCCCCGCGAACTTAAATGCATTTACAGTACTCATGGAGGCCAACAGCAAAGTTCATCTTCAAACTCTGGGCACACAGAATCTTGCATGCAATAATGCCTGCCTTGTTCAATTCACTTGGAAGCGAATGTCTGAAAACTAACAAGGCGAGTCTTGGAGTCTGAGAGCAGGTTCACTCCCCCAGTTTGGTGAAACAAGTAACCCCAATTAGCCAACAAAGGTCTTATTCAAAGCCAGCTTAACGTTTTGCCTGCTTGCAACTTTCACAGCTGACAAAGATGTATTACCGGTGACCTCGCTTTCATGAGAGGTTATGGGATAAACTTGTTGGTTCACTTGATGTGATAGGTGAAACAAAATGTCCTTGTTAACAATTGTCATGTACCACATTTTAACCCCTGGCAGAGTTGACCAGGGTTTGGTTAAATGGTCCAAGTTGAGTATCTGAGTTGACTGCCCCAGTTGGCAAAGGGCTGAATCATCCTGATGGGCCCATTTTCTTAGCCCGGGTAACTTCCTACTTTTATCGGCCACTCCTTGCATTCACTGCACTAAAAAAGCCCCGGTAGAAATAGGATGGTACCCAGGCTACCACTTTCCAATACTGTACCAAACACAATGCATAACAACCCAATGGCCTCTAAAAGGTTATTACATTACGGAACCCATGATAGTAGGACTGGTGTGCTATATACTTACAGTGTTTGGGTAGTAAGACTGGTGTGCTATAGGACTACCTATATTACTATACTTACAGTGTTTGGGTAGTAAGACTGGTGTGCTATAGGACTACCTTCTCTATACTTACAGTGTTGGGGTAGTAGGACTGTTGTGGTGGGCCCTGTGGCATGTACATGTTGCAGGGTTGGTGGGTCGGTGGTCCAGCCGGCAGCATGATCGGGGCGGGGCTCAGCGATGGAGGCACTGAGGGACCGACTATTGTCTGTGTCAAGAGAAATGTAAACATTTGGTTGAACTGAAGTGTATGTAGCACAATATGTAGTAGTATACATTGTACTAATATCTAGACAAAGATTATACTGCTGCTGGGGTCCCTGACATGGGTGGGCAGCAGTCAGCTAGTCCTCACACTTTCATGGTTTACACTGGAAAGGCCGCATATTGATGTCCTTCGCAACACACTCCTTCCAAGATTTCCTTGGTCTACCACGATCTCTGTTTCCTGGTAACTGCAATTTAAAGATGGTGTTGATACAGCCACTGAGTCGTTCAGCTTCAATAATGTTTAAGGTCAAATAACTGAAACAGTGCACAACTTGTCGACTGGTCAGCTTTTTGTTGTGGCGGAAAAACATAATTTGTAAAAAGTTGGTGTCGGAGAGAATATTAAGTAACAATGTGTAAGATGCCAAACAAAGAATTCTAGAATTTACCTGTTGAGGCAGGTAGCTATCTGGGCACATGTACCCATACGGCAGACTCCAGTTGTTAACAAACGAAGTACTGGGACCAATATCCGCCAAGTAGGGCGAACAGGAAGACTCTAGAGAAAAACAAGCAAAAACAGTGCATAAAAATCCATCCAGTGGTACAAAATTTTTGTTATTATGGTTTCATATCTTGGTTAACTTCAGTTCAGTATCTCTACTTTTTGATAATTAAAAGGTACAGCAATGTTATAGAATGGCACATTTAACAAGATATCAAAAACAGAAGTTCTGCTGCAGTACCTAGGAAACTTGACAGGGGGCCCAAATTCTAAGCATGAGCATCTTCATTTTGCCGACATGTGAAAAATGAAATATCCCTCCAGAACTTCTTATGAGTTATGCTGTTCACAAACAGACTAGCAGGAGCACACATAAAGATATAACATTGTATCGGATGTCCACTGGTCTTGGACCATCATAGGGTTGCATAGCACAAAAATTAGATACTACATACTCTAGGGTAGTTGCATACAACATAGGAAATCATATGAATGTGTATTAAAAGATTTTACTTAAAGATTCATTCAACTTTCAACAAGTGATGCTCACCTGGACGGAAAGGTGATGGAAGGGAAGGAGACTAGAAAAAAAAAGAAGCAAAGAAAATGCTGAGAGATTTTCAACAATACATTTCATCAAGCAATACAAAAATAACACATTTAGGTTAGCTAACCTCTTGGTATTCTGAGTAGAAGTACAATTTAAAATATTAAACGAAGAGAGAGAAAAAAACCTTGACACTATTCTATCATTTTTGAAGTTTCGAGAAGTTACAACATAAACCATTTAATGGGATGAGAAAAATACTTGACGCAATGCTATAAGTCCAACATTAAACATTCAATGAGAAGAGATTAAAAAACTTGACACAATATTGATAATGCTATTAGTTCTTTAAGTCTTTATATGTTATACTTAGATTTGACACATTATAAGATGTTCTATTTCTTCCTGCCTGGTCAAGAAAATATACATGTCACTTCATAGGTAGTTGTGAAATTCCACTTACCTGCTTTCTGATGGCCGGGCCTACATTCAACCTTTTGTCTTTAAACATCAGGTTGTCGTTCTGTAAAAAAAGTTACAAATGTCACAAAAATACAGGTAAGCAATGCCTTAAATAATTTATGACAGAAAATACATGGATTACTTCAGCTTATATATTGTCATTGTGGACGAAAAAAATGACCGGACATTTCAATTCACCTGCTGTGCCTTGTCAGCTGCCTCCTGGCTGTCGAAGGTCACAAAACCATAGCTGTAGGAAATAAAGATGCACCAAAGATGTTACCAAAACCCTGTAGTCTTCAATCAAAAGTCAAAGGTCCCATGTTTTAGGAGAACCACAACTCGCACACCTTAAGAACCCACCAGGCCACCACACTTATCAAAAATAGTAGGCTTGGGTCCTTCCTGGTGTGAGTGGATCAAACCCTTTAGCTGATCTTACACAGTATACTTACAAAACTGGTGTGTTTAGCTGTTGACAGGGCTGGACAAGTTTTCTTAAATTCCCTTGTCGCATGAGGCAAGCACTTGGACAAAAGGGCAAGTGGACTTGTCCAACCCTGTGTAAAGCACAACAGTTTTGTACCTAATGGCTATTACTCTAAAGGGTTGATTTACTGGTTGTGCACAACAAGCAAACAAACAAACAAATAAATCTGAAATGTGCAGGTTGAGGGTGACTAATTTATCCATCTCTATCTACATGTATCATGTTATTTTTGAGATGGGGCTGGGGTCTGGTATCCAGGCTATGTAACTGTAAGACCAGATGAATGCTTACAGACCTGTAACCATGCCATTAGTCAATGACATGTAGGCATTAGTAACACAAGAAGTCATTTCACGGATCATTACCCTTAAGGGTGCTGTAGATCTGGCTCTCTTCAGGATTTACCTCTTTATCTGGGACACTAAATGGATCTGTACCTCCCCACACATGTATCATGTGTAATGTGATCTAGTGGACAATCTTCTAAAACAACTGGCTGTGACCCTAGCTAGAGACACCTGTTGTTTTAGTGTCTTTTGGTGCCTAAAGACACACAGAGAGCAGCAAATTCCTGAAAATACCTTTGAGTTCAGGATGGTTTAATTTTGCCAATACGCCATTTGGATACAAGTTAATAGAAACATGAAAGAATGAAATTTTAAATGCAACCTCTGGCTCTCTTCAGGACTTACCACTAGTACTTTATCTTTTCATCTGGGACACTACATGGACCAGTACCTCCCCACACATGTATCAGGTGTAATGTGATATACTAGTGGGCACTCTTCTAAAAGATAAAGACTTCAACAAACTGGCTGTGACCCTAAGCTGAGGACACCTGTTGTTTCAGTCACATCAGTGTTTTTTTTTCTTTTTCTATATTCAAAAACACATAACAAGGACAATGTAGCGCTGCACTCAAGTTTAATATCTTATTTTAACTAATGAACTTAGGTAACTTAGGTCAACATAAATAACTGTGCGCCATTTCCCACCACCCCAAGACATAAAGTAGTTAGTATCAATTAGCCTAAGTGAGTACATATGAAAAAGAGAATTAACAAAAGTAGATTTGGGACTTCTATATCTACTTGACTGATACAGTCAAACTTATGCCTATGCTTACATCAGTGTTGTTCCACCTTAGAGAACACTAGCCTGATTAAATCTTGCTTATAGCAGCCCGCCAATCATGGGCCATCCTCCTGTGATGGTGGCCAGAACTCAGTGAAGACCTTTCTTTATTCCCTGCCCGGTCTGAGACGGGCTCCACTCCCTTCTCTCAACCTGCTCGGTGCGGGACTCTAGCTTTACTCTCTTCGGACCTGCTCGGTCTGATACTCGCGCCAAATAGCCCCCACTCTCACTCCACTCTCCCCTTTATAATGTTGAAATGTTTTATTGCAAATTCATGCCCATAGGGCTTATTGCAAGTGAACAAAATCAAATACTGTACATGGAGTGATTGAAAATTGGTAAATAATCTAAATTCTAACATACAAAGATTAACTGATTGAATGTGCATACAGAATATCGACTATGACTATAAAACCTACATTACTATTGTGGGGTTTGACTTCTTTTCATATCCCCCGGTTGTTACCTCTGCCAACTTAATTATCTTTGTCGGCACAAGCTATGCCCATCTTTTCCTTTGTCGGCACTGCAATGTATGTCTGCATGAGCTATGACCATCTTTTCCTTTGTCGGCACTACAATGTATGTCTGCATGAGCTATGACCATCTTTTCCTTTGTCGGCTCTGTGTAGGCACTGTAGGAGCTGTGTACTGTTGTCAACACTGAGGCCAAAGCTGAAGTGCCCCCTACTGCTCTTGGTCAGACCTAAGGTCAGCCTTAATTACCTTTTGTCTCAACTGGACGTTGGGGTCAGTCCTAAGGTCAACTGTAATTACTTATATCTGGCGTTTTTAGGACATCATCAGCTCAAAACAAATATCGTTCCCGTGGGAAAGTAAGATAGTTACCTACCGCTCTCATGGGAAGTGCTAGAAAGGGTTACAGATAGCAAAAACTAATATGTTATACACATACTAGTTATGCTACTTCAATTCTCCGTGTTTTCTATTCCATGACACTCCCTCTCATTATCTTTCAGCATGTCTTGTTGTGACCTGTACTTAGCCCTGTGTGGCAAAAATGTACAATAACGGTCTTCATTCTTCATTATCCAGCTAGCTTCCTAAGGGGAAGGGCCAGTTACAGACCTGGACAGCAGAGGTTGTGTTACACCAGGACTGTCTCCAGTTAATTTTCCATCCCACTCATTGTTTTGAGAGCCCATGTTGTTGATTATGATGGTATTGAATATGTCAGTTTAAGCTTATGATAGTACCTTTTCAACAGCTTCATCTTTGAGACAGAATTTCCGTCATGGGATGGAAGGATGAGTCCTAGAGACAGCTTTGTGTTACACAGATCAAGACTAAGAGAACACTGCCTTAGACACAGGTGGAATTTATGAAGCTGGACAGGTGAATTTCTGAAACTCACCCCTTGCTGACTCCCGCTCTATCAGCGATGATCTTCGTGTCCCTCACGGCACCAAACTGGCTGAAAAAATCCCGCAACTCCTGCTCTGAACACTGCAGTCAGGAAGATACAACATGGCACAAATCAGTAAACAATACATCAATGGTTAATTTCATTTATATTATGTATGTATACACAAAAATATGTAAACATTGGTGTCATATATGCCTGTATGGTCTGGACATAACACAATATGAATTAATTCATTCTTTCATTCGACGAGCGACGATACGACGACGACGACGACATTCATTTGTTCACTCATCTATTCACTTAATTATTGTATTTCGATAAGAAAAAATGTAAACATAAACACTTTTCAGTTTTAAGTGATTTGTGAATTACTTGTATTATTTTGCTATGTAGAAAAGGCCAGTCTACCCAACAAGTTTTTAAACCTAGGTATACCATATACTTTTAATCTGCTGACATTACAAAGTTTTGACTATGAGGATAGTTACATCTGTGTGAAAGCCCCCTAACGAAGACCTGAAGGCCAGACAGTCGCAAATTTTGGCAACGTCAACTCTCATACTTCTTCCAGGTATAACAATTATAAGACTCATTTTGTAGCTGCTTTGTACAATTTGCTTTATGGTCAAAACATTTTTTTTTTGTGTAAATGAATGAAAATTTATGTGTGTGTGGATGTTATCCATGTAATCAAATGAATATGATCTCTCAAACTTTATACAGCTCAATTTACTTACGTCTGGGTCAAAACCCCTGACAAAAACCCGATCCCTGAAGAGCGTTCCGATTTGCACGTGCTGGTAGTGCCACCAGGGGTACACTGGTGTGGCCAGCTGCATGGGGCCGGCAGGTGTGCATGCGTGCGAGGTGGGCAGGGTGGCGGCCGAGGCACTGGCATCCGCAGGCAGGTCGTTCTACATGCAAGCATGCCATTATATTTGTTAAACATGCTAATGTGTAGTCTCTACCAGACTCCGGATCGCTGGAAAAATCGTAGAAATGCAACGAATAGAGGAGTAAGCCGGCCAGAGGAATATAGATCGCGTGCTGTTCCCTAGCCGGCTATATTCCTCTGGCCAGATTACTCCTCTATTGGTACCATTTCTACGATTTTTCCAGCGATCCGGAGTCTGGTAGAGACTAGCTAATGTGAATGATGGTCAAACATGCAGCTTGAAACTTGGAGCTGTGCAGGTGTTTCTGATGTCTACCTGCACTGGTCCATGTACTGGGAATATAAGCTGGTGTGTTATGCTGAAAGGCAGTCATACCAGCTATAAAGATATGTGAGAAAGGGTTAGAAACAGTCTTGTAATTCCCATGATTCGTATCCGGGTCGCCAGACGATCACAAACCCAGATGCTAAACTGTTACGCCAAAAGGCTGACAGCCATTTAGCAAAGTTGGTTTGGCAGTCCTACTGTTATAACAAGTTCATGCAGATGTTGTTCCCTGTTCAGCAACTTCAAGGGATTAAAAAATACATCTTGTTAGAGTGTCAATCTGCTTTTATATTAATCCATCCCAACAGAAAAACCTGAAGTGCGTTCTCATACATACACTCACTCACTCAGTCCCAAAGCTCATACACACATACATACATACATACGTTATACGCTATCCCGCCCACGAATACTCTGTTTGGGATAACGGTTCCGTAGAGCGGGGCTTTAGTCACGTTGCTGGTGGAACAGGTGGAGTTTGCAGGGGATATTGAAGTAGACCTCTGAGGTGTGGGGAGGGGGGCAGGAGAGTTGGACGTGGAATGTTCACTCTGGCGGGAAGAGAGAGAGAGAAAGAAGAAAAAGTAGTGAGAAGGCAGAAGTTTTACAGTTTGAAAAAGGAAGGGAAAGATATGCTGGTAGTTACCGCTTGTTCTCAATGTTTGCTTGCTACCATGATATAAGCAACTGAGAGAGAGAAAAGTAGTGAGATGGTAGAAGTTTTACAGTTTGAAAAAGGAAGGGAAAGATATACTGGTAGTTGCCACTGGTTCTCCAGTTTTGCTTGTTACCATGAAAACCAATCGCAAAGGCAGAACGAATGTAAAAGTGATCTCGATCCAGTTTTACAGTTTGAAAAAGCTCTGTAGTTCATACTGTTTTGTAATATTTTGTCTTAAGTTTTTACTTGCTTGTAATATTTCCCCAATAAAAGAACAAAATCAACCTCATACAAGTATGCCCAAATTGGAATACAAATGTAACTTAGTTGACCAAGTGTTTTTACATGTTTTGAAAATATTTAAACTGAATATCCAAACTTAAGCTGAAGATTGTTACTCTTAAACAACAGTGTGTAAGTACTGATCATCATCATATTTCATTACGTATTGTCATTTAGGGATAAATGTACATTTGATGGTCGTATTTTATCATGTATTGTTTATTAAGAATATTCTTGTACATGTATTTTGAATGTTGCAATAGAGTATTCAGCCTCTTGGCAGAAAAGAAATGGAAGAGACAGCAGAAATTGCATGAGATGGTATCCAGGCTATGGAAAAGAAATGGCTGAGTAAGTTAAAAGATACAAATTAGGATAAGATAGATTAAACAAAGATAGGAAAAGAATCTGTTTTTTTCAACGTTCTAGTCGACCTTAAATTCTACAGTGCTTGGTCAATGTATGTATCTGTAGATATACACCTGCATAATACAAGAAGGTGTCTTTCCAACAACCACTAGAAGAATTTCTGTGATCAATCATGCACCTGTAGCAAAAGCTTTTAGAGTTTTTTGTAACTTTTGTTAAATGTAGGTACCTTCCTCGGTTCCATTTGGATCTGTGAAGTCGTGATAGTTAGTTTTTGATTCCCTTTAGCCGATGCGACTCTAAGGAAAAACGTGTTCACTTGTAATACATAGACGAGGATAAAAACAACGTCTGTGTATTATTCCCCAGAGTTGCACAGGCTAGATTCCCTAGGCCTTGTTTTAATACCGTTTGTAACGTATCAGTCTAGTTTGTTCGTAGGGATCACGTTACAATCTGATTTCTGTGACAGAAAAGGACTTTGCTATTTTTGCGGCTTTTCTCCTCAGTTCAACTCTGTACCGTATATGATTATTTCCAAACTGAGTTGTAGAGATGTGTCGACTTTCTGTACCCTCAAACCACCGTATGGGGTCAAAACTGACCCCAGGCGTATATCATTGCGTGCCATTATGTCATTTCGGGTCGAAAACAAATTTCCTTCCAGGAGTTTGTTTGTGTATATGTCCTATAACTTCTTATACGTTTTTACCAAGATTGGTTCATTGTTGATTAAGTTATCCTCGAAAGTTTATGCATGGTCCAGTGGGGTCAAAACTGACCCCAGCATTTTTTTAAACAAACTTTTGCAACCCACACCGAAACTACTTATGGTAGGATTACAAAATTTTCAGAGAATGATGTAAATGTAAGCCAAAATTATTGTAGCAACTTTTGTGCCATTATCATGTTATATGACGACATTATTACGTCATCTAGGTAAAATCGGTCGCCATCTTAGATTTTGACTGATGACGTCATCATATTAGCATAAATTATTAATATTGAGTCCTGAAATTTACGTTGTATTTTATAAGATGTGATAAACAACTGTTATTTGCCAAGAAAACTTTAAAACTTAAATGTTTAATACAAAATTAGAAAATTTCGTAATATACTTGTCTGTCAGAATTCCGTTGCCATGGCAACAGGAAAAATTATGAACATACTTTGTTCACTGAAAGTGTTTGCTATCAACGTTTTCTATAAAGTTACCAAGTTTGGTGGCCCTAGCCTAAGCCATTCAGGCGCTATATGGCATTGAAGCTGGTACAGGCATCAAAAACCTCCTTCCCGGTCTGAATAGCGTCGGTGCAAAATGTGGTCCTCATGATCTTTTGCATAAATTATGATAATGAGCTAGAAGTATTCTCACCTAATCATGTCAGATTGTCCCGCATATATTAACGAAACTATACATATATACAAATCACAAAAAGATTCACACAAAAAAAACTGTATTCGTACAAAACGTTTTGGGGTCAGATTTGACCCCATACGGTAATCTACGTCACAAAAAAGCTACGGTGGTTTGAGGGTTAACTACATCTACAAATGTTGTTTACGTACATGTAAGGCAGAAAAAATCGTTGTAAAATAATACAGGAATAAAAAAAACTCACCTGGAATATCGCAACTTTGGAATGCGGAACACGTATCGTTTTAAAAGACAAACAAAATTTTGTCAGATCTAATGTTGGGAATAAAAACATCCAGTCCAGACGATGGTTTTTTCTTGTAAGGTTTTGAAAACTGGTCAGAGAAAACGGGAAAACGGCCGTTCAACTTTAATCAACAATCAACTACCCAGTGCAGACGACAACTAATCTAATCTAATTTCAACAGTTCTGACAAAGTAGCTGTGAAATAACACTTTTTACACATCAGTGACATTTTTATTCCCATATCAACAAATCGAGGGTAACTTGAGTTTATCATAGTCCTACATGGCACACATTTCGTCAGTTTTAGAAACTGCTGTGTCGCACAGTTTTCTCGATCAAAGCTACGGCGATATTTTTGGTATATTTACATTTTGTTTCAGCCTTTTTCTGTCTCGGCTGGAAACGAAACAAAACCAAAATCGTCCACAATATCTAGAGGGAATTTTGAAGCGACTGCAAGCACCTGTTTCCAGGGCTGAGCCGGAGTCTATTTTTATCGCACAGTTTCAAATATGGCTCTGCCCGCCCCGTGTTACCCGTGTCCGACATCACACAAGCATGGCTTCACTTCCATTTTCTCTCAGATGTTCCCTCAGAAATCTACAACTTCTGCACAACATCTCGCCACGAATTTTGTCAGATTTTGCCGACGAAGATGTAAGGGACGATTTCCGATCGTCAGCGCAAAATCTCTGACAGACAGATGATCACAAATTCCGTCCGAATCATCACAACATTGGTCCACATTTTGCAACTGCGCTCGGCGATTTCAAAAATCGTCACTCACACATGTGTAGCACCTACATCGTAAGAACGAAAATCGCCCAGCCAAACATACCTAAAACATGCTCTCTTACAAAAATTGAGGAAAGGATTCTTACCATCTTGTTGTCAGTAGAGTCTGTCTACGTATTTGGAAAGCACAGCTGTGTGGAAAATGTCCCATGGGCCTGGAGTCTGGTCGTCTGAGCCTGGGATTTGATTGACAGGGCGATTGGGCGTCGGTTGGAAGAAACCACTTATGGTGTAGTTCGCTACATTACTGCTTGACAGTAAAACTTTCCCTTTTCTGAGTGTGACAATTATTGTAGCTCCAACAGAACTTTATTCTGACCAAATATGTCTGTCCAGAACAATTTTACGAACAGCTTCCGCCACCATAAGGTCGTCCGAGAATTTGATTGGCAGAACGTTTGAGCGTCGGTTGGGAGAAACCACTTACTGTTCGCTAAACACTTGATAGTAACACTTTCTCTTTTCTGTCATCTGTTATCTGACGTGCAGAACCTATCATAACAGAAGTAGAATTTGTTATCCGCTTTAAAAAAAAAGATTCTAACCATATTTATCTAGAGTAAGTTTACATACAGTGTCCCATCCCATTGAACTATCAGTAGTATTCCTTTGAAAAGTATTTATTCTTTTTCTTTCGTTACTGCTTTAAGGATGGAAAGGACAGAAGAAGAAGCTTAGGCGTTAGGTCACATTTCCAAACTGGGTTTCGGGAAAGAGTATGGAAGTTGAACACACACCACTACCAGTGGACTAGCCCCCTGCTGTAGTGATTGCGTTGTGTGGCCCAGGGCTAAGGAAACAGAGATGGACGCCGCCCTATGCGCCATCAGGCGCTTCCAAAGTGGCGCCCGGCCGGGGTGTCTTAAAAAACGAAAAATCAAAATGTATACCTAGAAATATACACATATCATGCCCATGGATCTTACTTTGACATTTTGTCTTTCCGATATCATTGCATTCTTTTCGCTCCAGAAAGCTGGCCGTCCGGGCCCCGGTTTGGAAATGTGACCTGTGCCTAACAGGGGTTACTCGCAGTGCGCATGTTGTTAGCAACGAGTGATAACGACCAATAAACATCGGGAAAATAACGGTAAACACTAAAGGAACATAAACAGCTGATTTCTGGGTCCAGGGGACAATATTTAATTCTGATATCACCATCAAATGCAATTGCGAGTTCATCTACATCAATTACTTTTCTAGCTTTTTTTCTAGCTTCGTTCTGTACAACAGAATGATTTTGAACTTGAATGTCGTGGTGTCCCCGAGTTCACCCTTGGCTAACAGCAATGCCGATCGTGTTTTACAGTTGCACGCTGTTACACGCCGCAGTTGTGCTTGGCCTCATCACAGATGTCAGGTGGTGTGGGCCGGTTCAGGATAGCTAGTAGTAATTCGTCTAGATCCCCTCCCAGACTGAATTCTCGCAAAGATGGCTTTTATTTCAGTGTGGTGTGTGTGTGTGCGAACGCTGATTTGCGATTTGGAATTGTTAGGGCATGTTGATTTAATTCTATGGATGGCATCCCCTGGAAACCTCAAAAGTTCAAAACTGATGCGAGAGCGCGAATAAAGAAAAAAAAGGTCGGCCCGAAAAAGTTGGCTTCATTATCTAATTAAGTGGTCAGGAAGATTGAGCAAATGACTTTTTAAACACAATGAGTACAGCTGCAGTATACCGGAAAATAGATTTGTCATTGTTGTTCTTTCACGTCTTCTTCTTTGACTAAGAATCTGCTGTGGCTCTTTGATGTTAGCATCTATTTTCCAATGTCTTTTTTTTTATTACCGGTATACACGTGTGTAGTTAATTGTATATGTGGTCATTTTAGCTGATTTGTACGATTAATAGTATGTATGGTTGTTTTTTTTCAACGCACGAAAATTGATGCGCACTTGATGTTATCCATATAACCAAATCAACACGGCCTAAGTGTTGAGAACTTGAAATGTTTCCCGCGTCTATGGGTAATACGGTTAGACTTTAGTGGCGATATCCGTGAAATTCAAATGATACCGAGAAGTGGGGTGAAATTTTGGATCACCACACCCCCTCCTTTTCTCCAAAGACGACCACACTGACTTGATTCTATGAATGACCCCAAAAGTTAAACTAATGTGCGAGGGCAGGGCAAAAAAATGAAAAATCCAGCGAAAAAATGTGCCGCTAAACCACAGGAGTAAACATCCAGTCCATTCTTTCCCAGGCAAGTCAGTGTGGCTCAGTTCAAAATATTTTTCTAGCCCGAAAATATCGATATTGCCCTGCCATTGCATTTCCTTTGCATTTCCTGCCCTGCCCTGCCATTGTATTTCCTGCTACCGGTCTTGCTGCTGTCTGGCTGTCACTTGTCATGTACTGTTTGCATTCCCAACAAATGAAATTGCAGTTGTCCGGGAAATGAGGCAACTTGGCTTCGCTACGGCTTGCATTTTGCGGTCCAGGTGTAAGGCGCACGTAACATTTCCAAACCAGCCGGTCCTGGCCTGGCAGCATTCGGGAACGAATATTATGAGCAGTATTTGAAAATTACAAACATTCGGCATAGAACTACCATTGCTAAACTAAGAATCAGTTGCCACCGACTACGAATTGAATCAGGAAGACACAACCGCACTCCTCTAGAACAAAGAGTCTGCCAATTTTGTACCTCAAACATGGTAGAAGATGAAGTACACTTCACTGTTGATTGCGATTTGTATGCGAATGATAGAAATACTCTATTTAGTTGTATAGAAAGTAGATTCCCTCATTTTAGACACATGAGTAGCACTGACAAGTTTATATTTCTCATGCGTTTTGACAAACCGACAATAGCGAAACCCATACAGTCCTACATTTTCACTATTACCAAGAAGCGAGAAGAAGCCGAACTTTTGTGTTAGACTAGATTTGTGACACTTTTATATGTATATATCCTGACTTATTGTGACCTGTACTTAGCTCGGTTGGGCAAAATTGTACAATAAAGGTCTTCATTCATTATTATGATGAAAAGACACCAAACTGCACAAGATATAAAGAGAACAGTCGTGGACGTGTATATTTTTTGCACACACGTTTCCATATTTCGGTTTCACAAACAGCCCGGTAGGACCCTGTTTGGAAATGTGAGTGACGTTAGCCTAACATACGGCGGGCTGGCTACCTCATGGGCCGCCGAATAAACTTGCTAGCTGACCGATCCTGTCTGGCACCCATCACCCAGGTGCCCATCACCCATATGGTACACATGGTAGGGTAGCGGCTGCATAACTGCCTAGTTGCGTGATACGATGTTGTGTTACTAATGTTGTGTTAGGGGGCCCGGGAAAAACTCAGACACTGACCCAAACAAACACACCAAAAACAACCCCTGTGTTTCAATATTGAGGCCACGTCTAGCGAAATAATAGACGTTAAACGAGGACAACAACAATAACAACAACAACTATTAAAAGAAAGTGGAGTACCACTGCACAGCAAGGAAAGGGGTAAGAGTTTTTGTTTAACTTTCATTTATTCGTCAACATTTCAAAGAGCATACAAGAGATGAAGAAGAAAAAAGACTGATGAAGTTTTAGAAGACTGGACATTAGATTCCCCCGCCCACAAGTTGCATGCGCAGTTTCGCTGAGCTGTGCTTCTCAACATTTCAAAGAACATACAACAGATGAAGGAAAGAAAAGGCTGATGAAGTTTGGAACACTGGACATCGAAAATCCCCCGCCCACAAGTTGCAGTTTCGCTGAGCTGTGCCCTTCTCTTCGCTCCTGTCGCTCCTCACCTCACACCTCACCGGTCCCATAGCCTCACCGGCCGTAGGGGCAGCACATCCATCAACATAAGTTTTCCACCCTTTTCTGTCCTCAGCCAAGGTTGCAAGATGGTTGACTGTTTGTCCTGACCAGTCTTTCAAATCACTAGTCCAAGTCCGTCGTGGACGACCCCTAGGTCTTGCACCCTCCGCCCTTCCTTGGAGTATAGTGTGGGTCAAAGTACCCTTTGCTCTTGTAGCATGGCCAAACCACTGTAGTTTCTTCTTTTTCACTAGTGACAGGAAACTTGGACGCGGGCCTACTAGGGACTTAACACGCTGCATGACTTCTCTGTTAGAAGTGTGAGTTGACCAGTGGACACGAAGTAGTCTTCGGTAGCAGTTCATCTCGAATGCATTTATCCGTTTCACAATCTCTGCATTTAGAGTCCAAGACTCAGCGCCATACAGGAAGATTGATAACACAAGGGAACGTAAAAGTTGGATTTTTGTTGGCGGGGAGATGTTGTGACTGTTCCAGATGTGCTTAAGTCTCGACAGTACGGAGGTTGCCTTGGCTATCCTGACCTTTATCTCTCTCACAGAACTGCAGTCCTCTGTCTGAAGGGATCCCAGGTATGTAAATTCGCTAACCTGTTCTAGGTCAGTGCCTCTCACTGTAACCTGTACTGTCGCTCCACACAATTACAAATCCAAAAGATCCTACAAGCAGCACACACACGTGTCGTGTCCCACTTCCACCCACTATTCTAATGTTTTTGGATTTTCTTTTATATAATTCTTTGGGCTTTCTTCAATTTTGATCTGATGAAGTTTTGAAGAAAGGTGGACAACAAAACCCCCCGCCCACCAGTTGCAGTTTCGCTGACCTATGTGCACTTCTGTTCGCTCCTGTCCGTGGGAACAGACCTGCCAACACGTGGTGACACCCACTCCTTCCGTCTCAGGTTCCACAAGCTCATACCGACCATTACATGATCTTACATATATCAACAGCAGCGGGGACCAGGTGCGACATAATCTCCAAGCAGATCCTACGGTGCCATAAGATAGTATCAAAGCTGGCCAAGGAGTGTAGCCGGCCAAGGGAGTCAAACGGGCACCGGGAAGTTTGATACTATACATTACGCACCGTGGATCTGGTTAGAGATTAGTGCGACAGGCGTCAGCAGGTTTGACACGAAGCGCTCATTGACAGTCATGACAGTAGCTACTATCCAAGCAGAGGTTAGGCTCCGGCTGTTTTTTTGAATGTATTTTACAGTCGTTTTTATCGGGCTTTCTATTTTGTATTGTATCTTGTATTGTCAGTTTGGCTGGAAATAGAAAGCCCGATAAAACGACTAAAAAAAACTTTAAAAAACAGCCGGAGCTTAACCTCTGCTTGGAGGGTAATAGTAGCCGCTCATGCGACCTGGAGTATCATGCAGACATACAAAAAACGTTACAAATTAATAATAATAATAATCTTTTATTGCAAACTCATGCCCGAAGGCTAATTGCAAAAATACATGTGTGAAAGTACATTGATGATAATGATACAATAACAAAGTGGACATAGGGGTCAACAACTAGTGATACTTCTAATCTAAAATGAATGCTATTGGGTTTGATTTCTTTTCTGTATACAGTGGAGGATGAAATTTCCGACATTTTGGGAGACATATGCATTGGGTGGTGCTAACAGGAAGGCAGTTTTTTGTAGTTCGTTACGATGTGCAAAGCTGGGAAAAAAGTTGTTAGCTAGTTTAAATAGTTTGTCTCTTTCGGTACTGTAGTGAGGACAATGACAAATAAAGTGCATTTCATCTTCCACTGCTTTTCCTGTACAATATTTACATATTCTCTCGTTAACAGGTAATTGTTTGTATCTACCTCTTTCGACCTCTAACGTATGTGCGCTTACTCTGAGCTTACATATAGCTGATCTTACTTCAAAGTCTTTGGTGTGTAGATAATTTTCCATAGTGTACACAGATTTGAGATGCTTATACAATCTTAGTTTACCAGTATCAACAGATAAATTGTGGAGAAAACTTTGAATATACATGTCAGAGAGTCTTCTTCTAAGTAAAGTACAAATATGTTGCCTATCGAGGTCAGTGTTGTCGTTATTCCAAATAAAGGACAAGCCGCTATTGTTAAGTATTTCTTTCACATGAGATAACAGATTTTTCTTGTTGCTATATGTATTAAGCATATGTTTTTGATATAATAATGCGTCAGCTTGCAGTGGATGTGTATTGGTATCCAGTTGTCTAAGCCTTAACCAGTATTTGACTAAGCGAACCGATATGTCTATGTCTAGAGACAGTCTACCGAGTTCAGCTTTACATGCTGCATTGCTTGCGTTTCTGTGTACACCAAGAATGTTTTTACAGAAGCGATTGTGGACATTTTCTATCGGGCAGTTGGCATTTTGGTAATCTTTCCCCCAGATAGCCTCCAAGACGCGTCAGCTAGATGAAAAGAGAAGAATGTTGCCAAATAGACTGCCGATCGATGTTGTAATTTCAACCACGCCCCCGTCCCAAGTGTTGGCGCCACGCGTTGGCGGTGTTACGGTGTGGCGACTCGGAGCCGTCAGATCAAGGAGGTCCCTGGGTAGATTAATTACAGGGAGGTCAAGTGTTATCTCTTAGTCCTTTGTACAACACTTCTAGTGTACACGAGAAGATTATCTCTCGGTGCTTGTTCGGCTTTGTAAAAGATATTTACAGTGTCGTCAAGTGTTATCGCACGGTCCTTTGTACAACGCTTTGGTAAGATTATCCCCGATCGCCGCCGATTAGTTAGTGTACCGGATAGAAAGCCAAGTCCTTGATAAAACCACCAGACAAGTAATCTCCGAGCAGATCTACCGATGTGAAACGCACAAAGGCGAGTTGAACAGTTTTACGGTACCCCAAGCTCGCTCCCAGGATTCGAACCCGCGACCTATCGCGACGGACCCGGGAAGCCAAGCACCCACTACCAAGCACGCTACAGATGTCTCCACAAAAGCTCAGAGCTCCTTGGCAAGGGCGGTAGACGGTACTTGAACCCCACTGTTACAGGTGCCATAAGATACTAGTAGTATCAAAGCTGGCCAAGGAGGACTATAGCCGGCCAAAAGGGAGTCATCAGCCTCCGGTCGCAAACACACTCCTAGGCCGGCTTCACTCGTCTGTCAGTTTTTGATACTACTAGTATCTTATGCTACCGTAGTCCCGTAGGAGATCAGGAAACAAAATCCTTTGATAAGGGTGGTAAGAAACATCGCAAAAACTTGAATCAGAGATGTTTATGTGTTAAAAATAGTGATTGTCTAAATTTATTGTATATTCATATACTACCGGGATAAGTACAGGTAGGCATACAGATACAGATTTGAAATTTTCAACGTTAGCTATGTTCTCTTGTGCCGGGATAGGAGTTTGCCGTGGAAACGTTTGAAAACCGCGAACCAACAGGGGGAGTTAGCGTCGTTCGAGCGACTTCTATCGACTATGCTAAGCAATACAGCCAACTGTCCAATGCGAAACAATCATTTGTATTCAAACTGCATCAAGGCATATAGAAACCTTTAATTTCAGGTGCTTCAGTGTAAACACGCATATACGTATACAGGCTTTTTACTGACGTCATGATATTCATAACTTGGAATCCATGTTGGTGGGTAATTGGAAACCGCTTGCTTCAGATTGGCAAACATTGAAATATCGCTAGAGGTCGCTCTTGCACGGGCAAATACGACGTTTGTGTCCGACAGGTGTAATGCATGTAGGTGCAATGTCGTAAAATGTTTCTGCTTCAGAAGTTGACTGTTATATCGGTAGAGGAATGGTTCATCTGGACGAACAATAGCCTAGAAAAAAGACAAAGTAACGTTACATAAACTAGCGGTGCAAAACTTAAAACTAAACATACTGTTTTGAAACTATCTTCAGAAAGTCAATGATCGAAAATAAAGAAGCTTATACTAAACTCGGCACAAAAAGTTTGGAATATCAACTTTGGCTGATGATATTTCCGTTGTTTCTGCATCAATTTCAATTTGTTATTTATCAATAAAAAGCATGTATAATTTTCTTTCACATGGTATCAAACTTTTTATGATCATAAATTCGTGGAACGAGCACGAGGGCTGTGTTCAACACTGCATCATACATATATGTTTTACATTCAAATTTTTCCATTTACTAAGCGCCGTTTTGTTCAGGCTACTGTGTGTTGAAGTTGATATATAGCTAATTCATTTTGAAACGTACGGATTTAAAGTATGCAAATGTCACAACGCCAACGCACCGTGAGCAACAAATATCACCTAAGGGCCATCGTCACACGTGAAGTGACAACCGGTTTTTCTACTTCCGGTGTTACCGATCGATATTGCATGTAACAGAACAACAGACGAGCCCCTGCGTCCTGCTCCTGTTCTCCCTGACTGTTTCTGTTAGCTGTGTTCAACTGGACAACGTTACATATATACAGCATGGACCCTACGGTACGTACTACTGTATATCTCCTTCACACTGTGTTTTTTAACCTCCTTGGGTAGAGGGAGAGTTTTGGAACGACTATATTGGTAAATCGCAGATATCAGGGTCAAACGAACTGCATACAGGTGCCTAGGGGTATGGTCTAGGTAACTCGAAACCTATTGTCGTAGACAACTACATGGATATTGTATGTGACACTGTATGTGGGTGCAACGCTCTCCTACATTAATATTTGTACTGTAGAGACCGTATTTCAATGCTAGAACTATTGTGCATTAAGATACAGAGAATTTGGGGACGAAACAGACACACGACACATAGAGTCCAGGGTAATTTTTGCAGGTGATTTAAGGGTATCGGTTTCAGCATGGATCCTACGGTAAGTACTACGTATACGTACGTATATCCCCTTCGGACTGATAGCTAAGCTTGTGGCTTACTGTAGAGAGAGCGAGTTTTGGGATAACCCTACTGGTAAACCGCATATTTCAGGGTCAAACCAACTCCACACAGGTGCCTAGGGGTATGGTCTAGGTAACGCGAAACCTATTGTTCTATGTCGTAGACAACTGCAATTTATGTGGGTGCAACGCCCTCTCTGTATATACATGCTGCTTACTATAGGGACTACTAGTATTTCAATGCTAGAACGCCTGTACTTTACGATACAGACAAATTGGGGACGAAACAGAGACACGACACATTTGTGTCAAAGGTAATTTTTGCAGGTGCCTTAAGAATATCGGTCTAGGTAAAAGAGCAAGAAGTGAAACCTATTGTTCTCAACAGTACTATATATAAAACAATTTTTGAGCACCCCTCCCACCCATATCTTATGCTGATGACTTTGGGCTGGTAAAACGTACTAAAACATTTCAAAACCATGAACGTTGACTTGTGCTGTTAATGTTAGCCCAGTTTGCGTGAGAACCCTGAGAGCCTACGCCCCCGGGTGTTCATTCCTAGCTATTTCCTGTAACAACACTGTATAATAGTAGTGGTTGCACCACGGGAGACCAGCGTATTACAGGTATAGGGCGCACGTACACATTAGACTGTTGTTGGCTCAGATTATATAGTATTACGCAGGCGTTCATATTGAATGTACTCTAGTAACATACCAATGTCGTTGAAATACGTATCATTGATACATTTAAGGCAATTAGATGATACTAAAGGTGCGCTCTCACCGCACTTGCATCAAGCTTGCGTCACTGCGGGGTTCGAAAGATACACAACGAGTTTCAGACACAAAGAACAAATTTTCTTACTTTTTCTGTAATTTTCTAAGTCATACTTTTGTCAAAGTCTAAGTCATACTTTAAGCAATATCTGAATTATAAAAAATCGGAGAAAATAACAAAACAGTGACGCAGTGAAAGATTCCCGCAGTGACGCATGCTTGACGCAAGTGCGGTGAGAGTGCAGCTTTAGATATAATATAGACGATAACCACTGTCTATTTTCTCACACCCCCAGTGTCAGAAGTACCTTGAGCATTATGGGTACCTGTGTAAGGGACAAACGGACAGGCCGGAAACGGAAGTGAGGTCAGCACTCGCCAAGTTCCAGAAAGCTGCTGAAGTTCAGGAAACAGGTAAGGGCATTTTGCACCTGTTATGCGAGGGTGACATTTCCAAATCAGGCCCGACCTAAGCCTCCTTCGCAGACAGCGGGGCTGGCTTTTACTTTATGGGCCCGCTTGAAGTCTGCAACGGAACCTAACAAAGTCTAAGTATGCTACATGTAGTATGTACAGGTTCTACTTCTTCTCGCTTATTAAAACAGTTGTAAATGTATATGTATGTGTATATGTATATAAAAGGACATGGTTTGTCTATTTGCATAAGGAATGTAAATTTTTCTATGCTATCTATAATAGGTGAAGTTGACGACGCCACCAGCAGGAAGATGACCGAGCTACGCTGTCTCCGGCCCGACCCGCTCGCGCTCACAGAGGCACTTGCCACCACGGAACCACCGGCCACAGGTGAGCTTTTCATTCCTTTTTACTTCTTATATCTTTAACTAGTTATACTAGTTATATGAAGTTTGTTATGCCCATGTGAAATCATATGTTACCCTGTAAGGCTTAGGCCCATTTCCGAAACGGTGCCCGGCCGGGATGTTTGCGGAAACGAAAAATAAAAGTGTTTACCAAATTATGCTCATGACTAATTATTTCCGTTCTGTGTGTTTTCTTGCCTTTTCAGTATATTTTTCGTTTCCGAAAGCTACTCGGTCGGGCCCCGGGTTGGGAATTGGCGCCTAAGCCCATGTGTGAAAGCACGTCGACCGATGATGATGATGATGAAAAAAGAAGAAAAGAACTAGGTCTGTATGTCTAACCTTCATAGACACATATCGTTCTAGTGATGGCCATTTCCTTGTTCCAGGCGTCCCCACTAGAGGCACTACCGTGTGGAACAAGCACAACCTGACCTACAGGATCAAGAACTACACATCGGACCTTCCACGGGAGGAGGTGGACGATGCTGTCGAACGGGCTCTCAAGGTACTTTCTCCTTTAATTTTTTTTGTGTGCGTGTATTTCAATAGAGCATAAACGTAGTGAAAAGTAGTGTAAAGGCTTAGCTCATATTTCCAAACAGGGGCCCGACCGGGCAGCTTTCGGGAGCGAAAAGAATGTTATAAAAGGTATCAAAATTCACAAAATGTCAACATAAGATTCATGGGCGTGATTTGTGTATACCTTTAAGTATACATTATAATTTTTCGTTTATTAAGACATCCCGGCCGGGCCCCCGTTTTGATTTGGACCTCCTCGTGTATGACCTTGTTCTTTACCGTGTTTCCATCCAGCTGTGGTCAGACGTCACGCCGCTGACGTTCAGGAGGCTCAAGAAGAAAGCCGACATCGAGATCTCCTTTGAGCAGCACGACCACGGAGACGATGCCCCGCTAGACGGTCCGGGGGGAACGCTCGCACACGCNTATTTGAGGTGCACAATGATTGGCCCGAAAAGTATGACGTCACTCCCCCTATAAATAAGAGATGCGCGCATGAATATATCATTCTTCTGTGTGCTGGCCCTCCGGCTCGTCTGAAGCTAGCAGCGTACGTCCTTCCTCGCCCCAGCGCAGAAAACTTGCCGGGAAAAGGCCACGTCGTTGCCGGGAAAAGGCCACGAGAATGCCGGCGGGAGACTCGCTACTACACGATGCGGTGCAGCAGCTCAAGCTCGTGACGGCAGCTCGTACTCTCCCGGGTATTGTATCAGAGATACACGGTACCACGCAAGGTTTGGTCGAATACACGAAAACACTATCTGAGCCCGGTCTGGAGATTTACTTGTTCGTTTTGTGGTATGGTGTTGTGGTGAGACATGTTTGATATCTGTAGTCTAGGCCTGTTGCAGGGCTCGCAGAGTCATGTTTCTGCCGTACGGAAGAACTTCACGTTTTTGCAAATTTTTCCGGTTGACTGTCACATAGTTTCATTGTCGCGTTTTGTCTGTTGCCTGTTTGCTGAGTGTTTTGTGAACGCTTTGTAAACGTTGTATGCAGGTCCGACGGGAGAGAGCTACCTTTAATATTTAGAATGTTTCTTTTCAGTTTTTGGTATATACGATCGCATCCTCTGTTGAATTTTGCTGTGGCCACCTTTTGACGACGCTGATTAGTGGTGCTGTTTAGAAGTTTGCTATTTGTGTGTTTTCTTGTTTTATGAAAGTGTTACCAGGATGCTAGAGCTGTCGCTGTCGAGGAGATGCAACATGGCTACCCTCTGAGTCACCGTGGTGGGATAATAGAATCCGTTGCCATCCTCTACCTTGGAAGGCAAGGGAGGCTTTGTCTGTTATTGAGGAGAGTTTCAGACCGAGATGTTCACCATTTTCTTGTCATTTTCTGATTTTTGTGTATATTCTAGTGATACGCAGACACGTGGTTTGAAACCCCGAACAAAGAAGCAAGATGGATACTCTCACAGTATCGCCGTGGCTGAAATCACAATCTGCATCCATCCTCTACCAGGGAATTCTACGAACGCCTCCATACAGTGCGGAGGTCCATGATTCGTCCATTACAGATCTAGAGCTTCGCCATTTTCTTGTCATTTTCTTTAAATCTTTATATTTTTTTTCGTGTGTATGGTTTTATGCAGGATTTTAGGATAGCACTGTCATGGCATCGGGACTCACTATGGCTACCATTTTTTTGGAGTTCTTTTCAGGAATTGAAACCCGCCGCCATCCCCCTCGTGGGCGACGTAGTAATGCAGACTGCCAGCGTTTCTAGTAATCTAGAGCGTGGTTTTTGTTACGTACATGTTATTGTTATACGTTTTCGTTTGTCAAGTTTAACTTTTTGGATTGCGTGGGTGTTGCCCGTACGTAAGGTGATTGTCATGTGCGTGGCCTATTTTTACCAAGCGTTTGGTTGTTGAGCATGTATGTACGGGGAGCACGCATGGCCTAGGACTGTTCATGTTATCGTGGCTTGCCCACCTTTGAGCGCTAGGCGGGGGGATGTCGAGTGCGTATGGTGTGGATATTGTTACGGCTGGATTTTGTGTGTAATTTCGTCAGCGGTATCGATAATTGTGTTTTGTTTTCCGCATAGTTCTCAGGAACCGGGACGTGCTGGTTCACGCGTGACGTTCTCCCCCACCCGTAACGACCCTTGTAAGAAGTTTCGGACTTCAGGGATCTTCAGATGCGGCAGGTACGACAAAAGATGTAGCAGCAAGTGGTGGCGCAGGAACAGCAGCCTGTCAGCCTCTCTTAGGCCCCCTCACCCTCCTCGCCATTCCGGACACTTTAGTGCCACAAGGAAAGGACAGCTCATGAAGACGGTACAGCCCGGGCAGGCACCGGCGAGTGCCGCGGGTAGAGCTCACGAACGACGAAGATGGTAAGGCCCGGGCAGGCACCGGCGAGTGTCGCGGGTAGAGCTCACGAAGATGGTAAGGCCCGGGCAGGCACCGGCGAGTGTCGCGGGTAGAGCTCACGAACGACGAAGATGGTAAGGCCCGGGCAGGCACCGGCGAGTGTCGCGGGTAGAGCTCACGAAGATGGTAAGGCCCGGGCAGGCACCGGCGAGTGTCGCGGGTAGAGCTCACGAAGATGGTAAGACCCGGGCAGGCACCGGCGAGTGTCGCGGGTAGAGCTCACGAAGATGGCCATGGTAAGACCCGGGCAGGCACCGGCGAGTGTCGCGGGTAGAGCTCACGAAGATGGTAAGACCCGGGCAGGCACCGGCGAGTGTCGCGGGTAGAGCTCACGAAGTTGGTAAGACCCGGGCAGGCGCCGGCGAGTGTCGCGGGAAGATATTGATCTCGGTTCAGATCAGTTCCGTTCATACACAGAGAGGGGGCACCAGCGTCTTCACATTGAACTCAACCAAATTTAAAACGTCCGTGAGTTTACGAAGATTGAAATACCCAGGCAGGCACAGGGAAGTGCCGCAGAAGAATATGGAGCTCACGGTGGATGTTTTAGGGAGGAAAACGTACTCGTACTTCGCCGTAAAAGGTTTTGAAGACCGCAAGCCAGAAATCATATCGCCATGAGATCGAGAAGGCATTGAATCCACAAAATTGTGTTGTTATATAAGGACGGTCGCACTAAATAGGTACCAAGGGCAAGGCATATTACACTGGAAGGTATACAAGTGCGAATTTTCTAGGCAGTACGCAAGAAACACATTCCTTAACCACGTGTGGGACAATATTCTTAAGAAGTAGGGAAAAACAAAAAACAAACAAACAAACAAACAAAAAAAAAACGTTACATCAATTCATCGTTAATTGACAACTGATTGTGTTATGGATGTATTACACTCCTTTACGTTTGGGACCGCATTGTAAATGTGTGCATCAAAGCTGTTTGTACATATGTAAATACTTTTTGTTTTGTGACCGCATCTGAACTGTGAGCAGCGACACCTGTCCTCCAGTCAGAATTGCCCTGAAGAAGGTAACAGACGGTCACCGAAACGTCGGTGTGAATAAAGCATTGGTTGTGTAAAAAGAGTCTCTTTATTCACATTTCGTAACCAGTTTGGCATAACTGAATAAAAGTGTTTTAAAACTGGAGATATGCGGGTCCAGATGTCTTACGGAGAGATGACTGTGGTGTGATAGATGGCGGTTGGCTGAGGAATGAGTCCACTCTGCTCTGTACTTAATTTTCGTCCCAGCCCGAGACTTTGCATAATGACGCTACATTTTCAGCGACAATATTCAGCAAATTGCAGTTCTCGACAAGTGAGCTTGAAGTCGCATGTAAGAAAAGGGGCTCGAAAAGGAAATGCTGCAAGTGAGAAGTCATCTCGGGTAAATAGTTCAAGAAATCTTTTCCATAGAGGTCACAATAGTTGTGAAAATCTGAGTTTGTTTTCCTGGGAAGTGTTGTACATAGTACTAAAACGACGCAAAGAGAAGGATCGCTCTTGGCCGCCTCTGCATTTGGTAGACTAAGAAATCCAGTGTGGAACCGCAAGGATATCAGATGTTGTGATATGCGCCTTTGCCAGGCACGTATACTCCCTATCGCCACATATGCCTGTGTGACAGGGACTCTGGAGTGGTCACATGAGCTCCTCCTGTTAGCTTTCGATTTGAGACACCTAGGGGCGTTTCTCTGTATTGCACTCCGAGATCGTGTACCATAATTGAAGCATCAAAGCTAGACATGGATTAGAACACTCTTTTGGTTGATACAATTTTGGTAATAAGACTAAAATGGCTCAGACTGGTATTAAAGAAGGGAGGACTTTTCTAGGTCGGAAACCTTGTAAGAAATCGTAGGCTGGTTACCGTAAGGTGTTACTTCGCTATTGTATTAGACGGATTTATCATCTCTGGCTGTCGCTTCACTGACTGAGTTGAATCAGCCGACACAAGTACCCTTACAGTTTTTACACCGGATCCCAACATCGAAGCTATGATGTGGAACACTATGTTTGTCTTTCGATTCCATCTTGGGCTTACCGCTATCTCTATTGACGAAAAAGAATTTCGTGTTTGAACTGTTGAGAGGTCGTCCGGACTCAGAATAATACTTTTGGGCATTATGCATCTACGAGGTCGCGGTGGGCGTTTGGAACAGTTTTGCACTCCACTTGTGCAAGCCTGGTGTCTTTCCATATTGTTGCTTCGGTGGGTCGAGTTTATTAAGCAGGAAGAGTGGCAAATATGAGCGTCTCCGTCCTCTGAAAGGTTGGGGATCAGCATCGTCAAGCGGATGCTTGAAAGTTGAGGTTGGATAAGGCTGGGGGCCGTTGGGCATAGAGACAGTCGAGGCTCAAGACAAATGGTCCTGCGATGCGAGGGAAAAATAGTTTTGTTTTACCTCTAACGCGGATAATTCAGAACTGGGCTTTGTCGTGTCCTTATCGTTCTTCCTTCGAGTGATCGTAGAGGAACGGTTTTGAGATAACAATTTTGCGTTGCTTCCTCCATTTTGTTTGTCGTGCAGCAAAAAATGAGAGTGGGCTATATATGAGTGTTGGGTTGTTTGAGAGTGGGTACCGTACAAGGGAGAGGCAGCGTGAGAGGTAAGATGAGAAAGGAGTTACATGAGAGAAGGGAGTTGAGAGAGGGGAAATGAGAGATGGGGAGTTGAGAGAGAATAATGAGAAAGGGTGTGGTGAAAGAGGTATAGAGGGAGCGGATGACAAGCGTTCTTCCAAAGGAATGTTATATTAGCCAGATAGATCCAGATACGAACGCGTTGATGTATACAGACACAGACACGTTGATGCGTTACGCTGAAGGGCGGTTACGTTAGCTAGATATCTATACTAATTATAGATACTGACACAGGTACAAAGTTAAGGGGTTCAAAGGGAAAAGGAAGGGCTCAATAGCCAGAGATGGCAAAGGCGGAAGACGACGATTTCCGCATCACTCATACTGGAGGGCCAATAATTACGCACCTCAAAAAGGATACTATTTGAGGTGCACAATGATTGGCCCGAAAAGTATGACGTCACTCCCCCTATAAATAAGAGATGCGCGCATGAATATATCATTCTTCTGTGTGCTGGCCCTCCGGCAAAGTCTGGAGCCTGAAGCGTCCCACCCACCCGCCCATCGACAAGTTTTCTGCTTTCTGTGGAATTAGGCATCTGCTTCAGGATGGTCGCTTTAGCACATAGGTGACTTTAGGCTCCAGACGACGATTTCCGCATCACTCATACTGGAGGGCCAATAATTACGCACCTCAAAAAGGATACTTTCTTCCCTGGGAGGGGGATCGGCGGAGATCTGCACTTCGACGACTCGGAAACATGGACAGTCCGTTCTTATAAAGGTACCTCTTTTCTTTTTCCTACTTAAGAATGGCGCCCATCTCCATTTATCTGGCACATGGGCCACATTGCTACGCAATGACTAACAGTAGGGGACTAGTCCACTGGTCATACTAAGCGTTCACAACTATCATTCTTTTACTTTTAACTCCAGGGACAAACCTGTTCATAGTAGCCGCGCACGAGTTCGGCCACAGCCTCGGCTTGGACCACTCCAAAGTGAAGGGGTCGCTGATGTACCCGTGGTACCAGGGATACACTCCGGACTTCAAACTACATACAGACGACGTACAGAGGATACAGGCGCTATACGGTAAGGGCGAAGGATATATGAGTTTTCTTTCACACTTGTGGCCAGTAACATTTTTAGGCATCTTCCTCAGAGCTTCTAGCAGGAGTGCTGTAGGCTTCTAGCCGCCATATGCATATGTCCTCTCCAAGCAGAGGTTGATGTGGAAAATCGTGACTTTTTTTTACAGATAGCTAGATAGAACTTGATTGCACGACAATTGTAAAGGATACAATGTGTGGCAACGTGTACATACAAACAGCTTAACTACATGGGTTGCTAATATCTAACAATTCTAAGAAACTTATCTATTTCATGAATTCATGAATATATTTATTCTGTCCACAGGAACGCAGGCAGCTCCGAGAATTGCGAAAGCGGGTTGTTGTCAGAGATGTGTCATACTCTAGCAGTCTGCAAGGGGGCGCCAATACTGCTGCTGACAGACAAACATGTAGCTCCAGGAACGATGTGTCGATACAAATGTCCTTTATAAGGTCATGTACATTTGTAAACCAGCACAACTTCTGTGAACACATCATATAAAACATTTCACTCTTTCCACCTCACAAAACATGAATATAGGTAACACTGTCCTTAACAACCAATTGTTAATATTTGTAATTTTGTATGCACATGTTTCTTTTACTACAGTTGATATTGTTCTTACAAATCCCCACAGCCAACTTGCAAATAATGGGAAAAGTTGCTGAAATAGTACATATGAAAAAAATGGTATATATAGTGTAATTAATATTAATTTCAAAGTTGTTTAATTCGCTGTACATACACAACGTTCTCACTGCCTAATTTGTTGTGAGCGTAATTAACAATCAAATCTTTGAAGATCTTTAAGATTCGAAGGTGCACCCACTTTTAGAACACATTTAGATTGTTGTTGCTATGGTGCGGTCATTTTTTTTCTTTGTAAGAAAAACGTTTTTAAAGAAAAAGTTAGTTAGTGCTCGGGCTTTTTTTTCTTGTTACTCCTCTTAGCTAGTTCGTTATGTCCATGTAGACATCGTACAGACAAGGCTACAACAACTGCCTTGGCTGACTCGATGATATTTCAATCAAGGGTGTTATATCCCAGATGGCCTTCTATCCCAAAAGCGCTTCTAGGATATCCAGAATACGTCACAAGCGAAGGGGCGCGTTCTGGATATCCAGGATGCGCTCCGATCGGACGTGTCTGTCCAGAACGTGCATGTTGGGGAAGGAGATTTAATAGTGTCTTAGGAGGCGGAGATTTTTCGTGGTTAGAAGGCCGTCATCTGTTTTCTGCCCGGGTGTCAGTTGGGATATACGTTACACGCTGGAGTTAGGAAGACAGCCCCGTCATGCTCTCGCTCATCTCCCACAGCTGACGCGCCACTGCGTCATCCGTGGCATTCTGGGAAGGCTCCGTGACGTCACAGTCGCTGAGGAAGCAATATATTGTGACATCATTTTTCACGAAAACGAAATCTACCTACCTACTACCTACCTAGTCCCTATCTACACTCTCGCAAACAAATCATTTAGCTACGTGTGCCTGCAGTACAAGCCAGACTCGCTAGAGAACTTCTCTTCCACGACACATCGTTTTGGAAGCAGATGTGCAAAACTTTGGAATGCAAATTAAAGCAAAATGAATACACACACACACATACAAACAAACAGAATATGTCGATCGTTCGTTCGGAACCTTGTTGTGGCCTAGCGGCACATAGGACAGGACGTCCCCTTGCTGTTAATTTTTCAGCATCAGTGCTTACATTGAGAGCTTGATAGCCCTTCCCCTTTAACATGCGCGAGGCACCACCTCGAACAAGGACCCCCATTTTACGTCCCTTTGGAGAGACGGATATCAAGTTTTGGGCAATAAGATACTAGTATTCAATGGTAAGTTACCTGTAGTACAGGCCGGACTCGCTAGAAATCTTCTCCTCCCCGGCACAGTGGATGATGGTCTGGGCCCCCTGTACAGGTGTTTTAGCGAAGGCCACCATCCCGAGATAGAACATAGGACCCCCATTTTACGTCCCTTTGGAAACCTGGTATCAAGTGCTAGACGATAAGGTACTAGGATTCTCTACTAGTATTCAATGGTTAGTTACCTGTAGTACAGGCCAGACTCGCTAGAAATCTTCTCCTCCACAGCACAGTGGATGATGGTCTGGGCCCCCTGTACCGGTGTTTTAGCAAACTTCATCCCGAGGTAGAACATGGGCTTCATGAGCGTGAACTTCCACCCGTACAGCTCGGGCAGGGTCCGCCACAGCTCCGTACGCACTAACCCAGGGTGCGCGGCGTAGACAGTGACTCCGGACCCTAGGATGGGTGATATAAAGATTGCATTATAAATAATTCTATTTACGATGTAACGCTAGTTCGCATTTCTCCGCGATGTAAACTATATCCGTTGTTTAAAAAAAAATGGTATTTAGGGATATTAATTAAGTCGACGGACGGTGGTTTTAAATTACGATATTTCGAAGTATTGCACTTTGAAACCACCATCCGCGGGCTAGACTTCAATATATCCCTTTTCTAAACAACGGACTTAGGTTACCCCGCGGATAAAGGTGAACATACTTAAGAAGACGTGAAGCAGGATCATGATCATGGCATATTTCGAAACCTGGGTGCTTTGTACCAATGTACTATGATGATGATGATGAAGCGTGATTCTGATAGTGTTTTGCGAATTTGGTGAGTTCTACATTCGTGTATCTTCAGGACTTCAACAACTAACTACCCACGATACACAAATATAGAACACACCAGAGACTTCCATACGGACCCCATACCAAACTTTATACAAAGGTACCACAACGACATTAACATTAACACCTTTTGGGGGGTAACAAACAAACTACCTTCCAGTCGTCTCGCCAGTTCTCGCGTGAAGAGAAGGTTGGCCAGCTTGCTCTGACAGTACACAGGAAACGCCACGTAATCCTTCTCATAGTTGATGTCTTCGAAGTTGATTCCTTGGCACTGCTTGTGGACACTTGAAGACACGACCACCACACGACTTGGAGCCGATTTCTTCAAGACGTCAAGGAGAAGGTTGGTGAGAAGGAAGTGACCCAGGTGGTTCACCTGGAGCTGCGTGTCAAACCCGTCTTCGGTTGTCGACTTGGGACAACAAAGACCTGCGGAAAAAGACGTGGCCAATGTTTCAAGCTACAATGGTAGTGTATACGTTATGTATTTGCTTGGATGTGAATCGTAGAACACTGCACAGTGTATATGTAACGATATAATTCTTATAACGGATGAATAAATTCATATTTGTAAACACGTTTTTTTCTTAAATAGCAACGTTTTCCCAAACAGCTATGACGTTCATAGTGAAAACACACGGCATCTTTGTCAGGTGTTACTTAAAAAAATGACCAATGTGTTACAATAAATTATATCAAAACGATCCCTTCCGAAAACGCGGATAATGCCAGAAACGAAGTTTCAAGTGACTAACAGGTGCCTTTTTTCGCACATCTACTAAATACGTTTAGATTGTGTAAAAATAGCCCCAAAAAATAGTTTCACTTTTCAGAAGCTCCCTCACGACTTTCCTGACCTGCGTTGTTGACCAGAATGTCCAGACGGGTTTCCTCTTCCTTCAGCCTCTGAGCGAACTCACGAACCGAAGACAGAGATGCCAAGTCTAGCTTTGACGTCATGACGTTCTCGTTCCCAGTGTCCTTCACGATCTCCGCCCTCGCGGCCTCAGCTCTGGCCTCGTTCCGGCACGCAAGGATGACTCGCGCACCTGTTGTGTGAAATTGAAATGAATTACCTACAATGTTACATTTTCACGCGAAAAAGTAGATATAAGACTAGACTAAAAACAACAATTTGGGGCTGAAACCATCACAAAAAAGACCCTCCTACTAGGGGAGATGAAGGCAACACGAAAGACCTGGCATGAAGTTAGATGGATGGCCCAAGATAGGAAGGACTGGAGGAAATTCGTCAGTGCCTTATGCTCCACCAAAGGGAGCGAAGAGGATTAGGTAGGTAGGTAGTAGACTAGTAGTCTCTTCCAGACTCTATAGGTCGCTGTGAAAACCATAGAAATGGAACAAATAGAGGCCGGCAAGTCACGGTGAGGAAATGATTGTTCTGGCCGGCTGACTCCCCTAGTGTACTACGACTCTATTTGTCCAATTTCTACAATTAGACCACTGATCTACGAAGCCTAGAGTCTACTACTTGGGCTACGTGCTGAAAGTTGTAATTGGGGTTTCCAATTGTGAGTGCCTTTTTGTTTGGTACCTAAATTACAGCAACGGCCTTCAACAATTCAAGACGTTATCTCACATAACGTCCTTGAAGAAACTGAATGTAGTACTTCAATGATTGCCAGAGCGATAAATAGTGTTTACATAGGCCGGGGCTTTCTTATGCGGTGAAAGAGGACTGACTGCCGTCCAAACAACAGAACACGCTATCCCACAGTACATACTGGTCGCAAACGTACCCTCCTTCCAATGTGTACAAATAGATAGTAAGAAAACTTCAGTTCCTTTGTCTCTAAATGAATAAATCAAGGAACAAATCTGAACCCTATTTCGTCCCATACATTTTTAAAAAGCGCCTAACATAAGTGTTATAACCCTATAGGGGCACCCCCATGTTCCGGTACCCCCACAAAGTGTTCTCGGGTATCCCTATGTACCCAACTTACAACCATACATTCCGACGCTCCAATTTTCGAACACCCCTATACTACGACCCCCTATGTTTAAAGGCCCTTGTTCCGGAGACACATATGTTCCAACAAAACATGATGTTAGGGTTAGGGTTAGGGGTGTCGGAATGATAGGCCGGGCCGGGGTGAGACCCTCTCTTTTCGAGAGTCTTCGGTCCAGTTGGATATGTTTAGTATACAGTGCCCAATGCTGCCAAACTATCTTAAAATTTTTGTTTTCCAGTTTCTAATATGAGTGGAGCTATGTACAATGGAAGCCCCCAAGGCAGGTAGGGGAAGACCGAGGTTGTCATGTAGGAGAGGTGTTAAGAAGGACTTTAGAACACGCAAACATGTCATGGCACAAGGCAAGAAACTGAGATCTTTTGAAAAGTGGTTTTCAAAAGGAGGTGAAAACCACTTTTAAGATTATCTTGTCGCAACCAAGGTCTAGTAGTAACAGCTGGCTCGTTGCACAGATGACACCTTTGACGTCAAAGGCGTAAGCTGCCTTTTCAGCTCCCCTCCTGACGTCTGGGAATGACATAGTTAGGCTCTTGCTGCACTCGTCTTCCCAATATGCAATGAGCAAATTTTGAGAGACCATCGCTACGCTGTACATAGGCCATGAAATACTGTGCCGTTTTTGTAAGTAAGTAGATCACAGTTTTTAAATGTATATATTGTATTTGTGTATGGGCCATAGTGCCTAAAATAAACAGTAAACACTGTGACAAACAACTCACCGAGGCCCTGTGCTCCGAATGGACGAAGATAATAAGGCCAACCAAGGAGGTTCCTTTTTCAACCTCCTTGGACCAACAGTAAACAAATAACAAATCTCACCCCTCCTCGCCAGGTCCTTCGCCACCTCCAAGCCTATCCCCGTGTTGGCCCCCGTCACTACAGCTGTCTTGTCTTGCAGAGAAACTTTGCTAAGACATTTGGGTGGTGCCATGGCTGTAGTTACAGAGTCAAGGTCAAACAAACAACTCTTTAGTGTAGAAATGCAACTATGGGGTAGGGCTAAATCATCGTATCTACTGTCGACAACTTGTAGGATGAAAACCTGTTGCTCTGCTGACGAAGGTTGAATAGACAGAAACTCCGGTTTTCCCTGACCTATGACATGGGCTGCCTACATTTGAGGGTGGGGGTGTGGACTACTGGATGGGTATGGGGAATACGAAAATATAGACAAGTCGGATAACGTTACAGCTTGCTAGATTCAGTTATATCATTGTTACTAACATATGCATATACTTTTGAGGTTATATACGTCCCCGGTTTTAAAATGCGAAAGGCGGTCATTCAGCTGAAGACTCTTTCAGGTTGACCGGTTTTGCACAATTGGTCCCATGGGTTGCATAAGGTTTAACATGGGTCATCACTCTCAAATTACTCTCCATTTCAATGCTGCGGTTTGGTTTGAACAATCATACCGGGTTTGGACAATCATATCGGTGGTGTTACTTTTATATCTGTTGGTGTCTCAGAAAATCCTCTTACTAAGTCTTTAGCATTTAAAAACGATAATTATTATGTGCAAACGTTAAAAGGTGAAGTTAACATCAGGACCAGCATAAAGTTTCTTGTTTATCAACCTCCCCCTCTGTCCACCTCCAAAGTGGGAGTTCCCTTGTGCCGTAGTAAATTTTCTAGGTCGATCTCTGTGTCATAGGTCAAACGTCAAAGGAAATATCCTGACTATCAAACAGGTTGTCCATCAAACAGGTGGTCAACGGTAGGCCTAAATTTAGTATAGACGCCTGCCGACTGCGAAGCAGGGTCATTTGGGCTTCGTTGTACGTATTGTGACTGGGTTTGTGGACAGCCCCTTGTAAGATATTTATTTAGGTCATGGAAAACAAGGAGGTTCTATTCAAGCTCTGAGCGTCAGCAAAACAACAGGTTTTCATCCTACAAGTTGTCGACAGCAGATACGATGATTTAGCCCCACCCCATAGTTGAATTCCTACAAGAAACAGTTGTTTGTTGTACCTGACAGCCATGGCACCGCGCAGATGTTTGAGCAAAGTTTCTCTGCAAGACAAGACAGCTGTAGTGACGGGGGCCAACACGGGGATAGGCTTCGAGGTGGCGAAGGACCTGGCACGGAGGGGTGAGATTCGTTATTTGTTTACTGTCTATTTTGTTTACTGGCAAGGAGGGGTAAGGTTGTGTGTAGTTATGTAATTCTTCTCTCCCGCCTTTGCTCACCTATGTATGTTACCATACATGCGTTTATGGAAATTATCTTTAAGTGTCAAGAACTTTTGAAATATTTGGAAACCATGAAATATACTTCAGAAATAGTTATAAGGACTTGAATTTAAATGCGAAATGCCTTGGAATGTACTCTATATCTATAGATAGACGAGTTTATACTTATCGAAACTATTCACAGAACAATGTTTCTAGTTTGCAGTCGTGTGACAATCGTACGACGAACATTGACGAATATTTGGCAGGGGGTGTCGTCAGAGGGTACAACTTTTTGTGCTTTTAGTCTAATCTAATAACTCCCCTTTCCTATGAAAATGGAGGTAATCTATTTCAATTTTATCTAACAGGTGCACGAGTCATCCTTGCGTGCCGGAACGAGGCCAGAGCTGAAGCCGCAAGGGCGGAGATCGTGAAGGATACTGGGAACGAGAACGTGATGACGTCGAAGCTGGACCTGGCATCTCTGTCCTCGGTTCGTGAGTTCGCTCAGAGGCTGAAGGAAGAGGAAAGTCGTCTGGACATTCTGGTCAACAACGCAGGTCAGGAAAGTCGTGAGGGGGCTTCTAAAACTATTTCTTTGCAAAACCTGAAGACTAAGAATTTTTGGCAGATTTGTGCCAAATATAACGCGTGCACTTCTAGATCTAAAAGCAGTTTAAAGTTGCCTGCGTTAATTCTGTTTGGAGCCTCGGACCTTTACTGTACATGTATTTTTAGATGACATATTTCTGTACATGCATGATCTATTACAGTGTATTGTTGTTTCCTTAAATTACACATGACAATTGGTTGTTTTCCGGTTGTTTTCATCATCAATGTCATAGTTCATGGAGGCAACAGTGCCCTTCTCGGGAGAACCACAACGGTTCTTTACATTGCATAAGTAGAAATACGCTCTTTAAGCACACAAGATTCCCGCCAAGACACAGTCTACACCTTACACCTGCTGAATGCACCACAAAAAGGAGACAACAACCACACCATCAAAACCAATAAAACAAACAAACACTCATCGAAAGAGTAGGTACAGTACACTCTTACTATTAAGCTTGTGCTTACTGTGCAAAGCTGGTGTGTCGCCAAGATGCGATATATTATCCAAAACAAAACTCAACCACTATAACAAAAAAATAGCCTGTCGTAGTTTCGACATGACGTTCTCTGTGTTTGTTACAGGTATGTTTACGGAGAAGTCGACAACAGAAGACGGCTTCGACATGATGCTACAGGTGAATCACCTGGGCCACTTCCTTCTCACCAACCTTCTCCTGGACCTCCTGAAGAAGTCGGCTCCAAGTCGTGTTGTGAATGTTTCTTCAGAGGCGTGCAACCACGGGAGAATTAACTTTGAAGACATCAACGCGGAGAAGAGCTATGACGCGTTTCCGGCCTACGCGCAGAGTAAGCTGGCTAATGTTCTCTTCACGCGAGAACTGTCGAGACGACTGGAAGGTACAGAAATTACAGAATCTCCAAGGAGATGTAGGGATTGACTATTGGCCTATAACACTTAGAGACTTAGACGGATACTTGCATGGCCTTGTATTTCGGTTTCAATCTTTTATCTTTAATTAAAAGCATGAGGCATATGTTAGTCATGGAGATTGTGATTCTATATTTGTCTTTTTTCAGTTTTGTCTACATAACTCGACATATTACCTACATGTACAATGCATTTCCCTTCGCATGTGTAGTTGGAACCATAAACCCCTTTATAGATGTCTGTGGTATGTATATTACAAAACTAACACCTGTTACAACTGGTGTAACAAAATCTCCAAACGTCTAACACCCAGGCACAGGTGTGACAACCTACGCGGGGCATCCAGGTTTCGTCAAGACGGACATCTGGCGCTACATACCGGGGATGTACGGCTGGAAGTTCACCCTTATAAACCCCATCATAGATGTCTATGTTGAGTATATTTAAAAAATAACACCTGTTACAATTGGTGTAACAAAGTCTTCAAACGTCTTACACCCAGGTACAGGTGTGACGACCTACGCGGTGCATCCAGGTTTTGTCAAGACCGACATCTGGCGTTACATACCCGGGATGTACGGCTGGAAATTCACCCTCATGAAATCCATTATAAATATCTGTGGTATGTAATATTACAAAAATAACACCTGATACAATTGGTGTAACAAAGTCTTCAAACGTCTAACATCCAGGTACAGGTGTGACGACCTACGCCGTGCATCCCGGTTTCGTCAAGACAGACATATGGCGCTACATACCCGGGATGTATGGCTGGAAGTTCACCCTCATGAAACCCAATATAAATATCTGTGGTATGTAAAATTACAAAAGCTTACACCTGTTACAACTGGTGTGACTAAATCTTCAAACGTCTTACACCCAGGCACAGGTGTGACGACCTACGCGGTGCACCCAGGTTTCGTCAAGACCGACATCTGGCGCTACATACCCGGAATGTACGGCTGGAAGTTCACACTCATGAAGCCTATGTTCCGTCTCATGATGGCCTTCGCCATCACTCCGGAGCAAGGGGCCCAGACCGTCATACACTGCGCCGTGGAGGAGGCGCTCTCTAGCGAGTCTGGCCTGTACTACAGGTAGTTTGATCCGGATGCTATAAGCACGTTCTTCGTTCCGAGTACGCATTTGCGGTTCATATATCAAAGGACAGGGCCCATGAGACATAAACAAATGAAGTTATAGACATTATTTTGCAAATATGACACAATGGTCGAGACGAGAACCTGTCAGGGGTCTTCACCTTTGATATATTACCTACAATTCCCGTCGCTGCACATGCGTATTCGGAACGATGTACGTACTTATATATAGTTACATGTTTCTCCATATGATTTTCCATGCCTTTTTTTAAGCCAATATTTCAGTGACGATATCTTCCTTTCTCAGCGACTGTGACGTCAAGCAGCCTTCCCAGAAGGCCACGGATGACGCAGTGGCGCGTCAGCTATGGGAGATGAGCGAGAGCATGACGGGACTGTCTTCTTCTTAACCTTCTCCACCTTAAGGGGGGTTCATACATGCGTATATTTTGGAGTCCGCATGAGTTCCGTATTGACGTTTTCGTTAATTCCTTTCATACGCAGTTAAACGCACAATGCACATACCACAGGGTACATCTGCAAAGCATAACGTTATATTGCTTTTTACGCTTACTGGATGTACTTTATACTCAATAGTCAAACAACTTCATTTGGACACAAATCACCAATTTGAAACAGGAGAAAACCTGATGTTTATTAGTTTGACACCTTGGTATTCGGGTAATGTAAATTGTGAGACGATTCAAAAAGCCTGTACAAGTATACACACACGTCAAGTCTTTCGATGTCTTTTCAAAGCCGTCCTATAGTATAACCTATAGTGTATCGAGGATAATTTGCTGTACATCATATTTTTCTTTTGTAGTCGACCTAGTTCAACCTACTCTACAGGCCATATGATCATACGTATATATTCAAATTATACATTGAACTTTTAAAATGTAAAATAGGAAGACATGATATAATATAAACAATTATCATGTCGATAGGTTAAAAATCTATATAACAAAATAGACGAAGTGACATATTCGATCATAAAATCAATCTTTGTAGTCACTACGCGGAAATGAATTTTAGTATTATAATACAATCATAAATCATACAAATATCGATCATACCCCTAACACTAAATATCTAAATGAACTTTGGTCGTCTGACATAGACACTTTTCTATAAAGTGTAACAGTTTGTCAACAGTACATTTTGGCAATACGAATTACTTGGCGTGATCGCTCACAGAGGGCTAGACGTCTGAGAACGGAGAAGCTTGTCTTAACAAGTACGGGTTCGCGGACGTCCTTCCTTCAGAATCCGGGCTGTTAATGCGCGGCCTCATCCACCTTAGCTGTGATCAGGACAAGACGGGTACAACGTTGAATACAGAGCATATTATATAACGTTACATGACGCTTGTTTTGCATATCATATCTATCCTTCACAGAGAAGGTTATGTTTTCGGTGCCGTTTGTGTGTCTGTGTGTCTGCCTGTCTGTGTCTGTCTGTCTGTCTGTCTGTCTGCCTGCCTGCCTGCCTGTCTGTAATATCATAACTCTAGAGGCCTTTGGTGGATCCTGGTGATATTTGGTAGGTTGGGACTTTCAAAGGCACTGTAGCGGAACTTTCGCGATCGGTTTTGATATCTTATGTTCTAATTCTAGACATGCTGTAGTCGTGATTTTTGAGTGGTGGATAGCTCTTCGGGCTGGCTACAAGAATGGTCACAACTATCTGGAATGCAGTGAGAATTTCAAAAATACCCTATGGAATGCAGTGAGAATTTCAAAAATACCCTACGAATACCCAGGAATATACAAAGAATATCATTCAGACGGCGTTCTGGCTCATTCCGCTGCACGTGTGAAAGAGATATTAGCGTTATTTCAGTGCCCAGAAGTGGTCCGTGCACTGAGCCAACTTGTTACAAAAAGTTACCTGCACGTTTCTTGAGAAGACTTCGCTGTACAGCGCCCGTACGGAGCCCGCCTGGGGAGACTGGTACCCGGACAGGGTGGGCCGTGACGGGAAGTACCGCTTGATGTACATGCCGCCCGTGGGGAGGACGTACACGTCATCAGGACTGCTGTATCCAGAGGCGAAGGAGTCTCTCCTCGGGCTGGAAAATTAGAAAGAATGTAGGCTATAAGCGCCCTCTGGCAGGACATATGGAAACTGCAGTGCAGAAACTCACACACGCACGTATGCACAAACATACTGTAAATGCAATTAAGTTCGCGGGGATTTCATTTCGCGGTAGCTGGAAAAATGACTTTTCGCGATGGTTTTAAGTTTGCGATAACACCATAGACTGCAGTCTAATACCATAATAGAAAGATGTGGATTTAAGTTCGCGGTGAAGTGGTCACCGCAAAAATCGCGAATATTGATCCACCGCGAACATTTCTGCATTTACAGTACTGTCATACTGTCCAAAAGTTGAGTGACGTCACGAATCAAGATGGCTGCGCCTTTTATCTAGTCTCGTTCTCCTCCTGCATTTTTCGTCGATTTCTTTAAAAAAAACACTCCTGTCAGTATCCATCGCCACGGAATCCGAAAGAGGAAGTTCATCAGCAGTTCCCGGTGGGAAGTTCGGCGACTGAACTGAAGAGTTCTCCTGCTAGCTGACACCACAGTTTCACCCCCTGTCTAGAAAGCGTTTTCACCACAGCGGGCTCCAGAATAGGTAGGTTTCTTTTCAAATCTTCTCGGATCGGTTAAAATACCACTACATCATCACTTACCTCTCCATTTTGGAAACCGTTTGCTGCCGGGTATATTGTTTCAGAGCGACCCCCCACCCTCTCGTAATTACCGTGAGCGACCAGGTGGCGCACGCATCAACACTCAAGATTACTCAGGTGGGAACATTCCTTTTCACATTCCACAAACACGCCGAATAGACGAAATCAAAAAGAGCAAGCTGATGACGACTCCATGACCGTGAAAGAAATGAAAGAACTGCTTGAGCAACATAAACAACACTACGAAGACAAAAACTATGAAGACCTCTTGTCGACAGGAATCGATATTCCAAAACTTCACTAAAATGCTTATGGACTCAGTAGGGTTGATTCGCCAGTTCGGGAAGTCCAGGATCTGAAAATACAACCTCTGATTAACGTTGGCATAACTTTTCCAACGATCAGCCCTCCACACTACAAACTGCACTATTGTAACAGTTACCTTATTCTCGGAATGTAGTTATGCGCTTCTGTCTTGTCCGAGGTCCACTTGTCTTTCCGTTTATAGGATTCCTCTAGCGACCCCTTACAGACGACAGCCAGTGTGATAGCCAATAGGAACCCTCCGAGAGAGACCAGCAGCTTGATCCAGATAGACAGTTCGTAATCCACCTGTCCGCAAATCTGGTTTTCTGATTCTTTTTGACACCTGTAAAACAGATAACTCTACGTCAGTGCAAACGGAAGAAACGAGGCAATGATTGATTATCTAGTCTGTGCAGCGCAAACTCCGCTATAGAATATTCTTCGGAGGATCCACGCAAGTCTCGGACCTAGTCTCGTGGACTCGCGAGAGTAGCTATAGGTCGTTCCTTGATCAAAATGTACTGAGCAGACATGCAAAGTTGGAATTAAGTATTTGACGTGTTTTTAGGAGTCACTGGTCGAAGACTATCGTATCAATATGGGAAAACATTATCATTACTTGTCTATGAAATTCGCTCCCAGTTTCTAGTGCTAGGTGTTGTGAGGTATCTAATCAAAACTGCTACTCACAAGGAGGCGAGTTCGATCCCTAACGTATCATTGTTGCTGGAGTCGTTCCGTATGGCCGTGAGGAGCGCGGTGGAGATGTCCGTGCCGTTGACAACGTCACTGGCGCTGTTGTTGACGTTGACGTTGTAGTCGGCGATGACGCTGCCGGGACGGAACCGCGTGATGGTGACGCCGAGAATGACGTCAGCGAGGGAACTCTGTTTCAGGTAGTTACTGATCTGGATGGAAAAATTAACACGTTATGATAGTTGTTTTCTTTCAAGATGATACATACAACCTACGCAAGGTTACAAGTTAGCACTGTTCTTGTAAGTAGGCAGTCCCATAACCCTCCCAAGACACCCTTTGCCCCTAATTGCTTAGTACTTAGTATATAACTTAACTTTGTACTCACTGCACTGCCACAAAAAGGCAATGGGACTATCTTTACCTTTTGCTCTGACTCACAAATGAATAATTTCAGTTAATAGCAACATAGAATCGTAGGTTATAACGTATTCGGTTTCGTTCATACCTCATAAGAAAAAAAAACTGGGAAAGAACCGAAGAGACTGATTAGCGCCACCAGATTAAGTGGAAGCCCAGTGATTTACATAAGAATGAATCAACGAACTTTATTACTCAACAATCGCACAGGTACAATGTATGGCAACCAATTACATACGAGATCTAAAACACAACTCACCACCGTGGTCACCCTGTAGGCCAGCGACCGAAACGCTAAAGACTCCCTGTTGTTGAGGTCCTCTGTGAAGTTGACTTTGACCATCCGTACTTCAAAGTGGTAAGGAGTGGACGCTGTGAACAGAAGACAATATCATAGTCAATAAGGGATTCGGTAACAACTCATTGGTATTGGGGGGTTAGGAGTATGAATAAAACGGAAAGAAAAATCTGCAGTTTCAAAACCTTGTAATTTGTTTTAGGAAAGATTTGATACACCAATTGCTGGTTGCCTGGTCATTTGATTGTTTGGATGGTTGATAGATATCCATAGATAAATAGATGGATGGATGGATGGATGGATGGATGGATGGATGGATGGATGGATGGATGGATATGCTTATCTGTTTACAATAGAGAGTGCCGTTTATTGCATCATACACGAGTAAGATTGTACTGTATAGAATGTGGAATATAAATTTAGATACAACAACAGACAATTCTTGAATCATATGACGTTGCGTATCATTATATATCATTATGTATGATCTTACCTAGCGTACAGGTACGGCCGTTCCCCACGTAGCCATCGTTACAGACGCACTGGAACACCTGAGCGCTTCTCTGGACGCACGTCGCGTAGATACTACAGGTGACGGTACAGGTAGGGAAGGCTGTTACCGGTCCTGTCGTTGTGTTGTAGGCTGGTGCAGAAGTACTGGTTCGCACGGTGCTCGTTATGGGCGCTACAGTTGTGGTTGGTTTCCGTGTACTTCTGAGGACTGTAGTTGTCTGTTTTAAAGCTGTGCTTATCACATTGCTTGTTGTTGATCGTCTACTTGTAGATGTAATTTGACCAGAGGATGTGGAGGCACGACCTGTTGTAGTAAGTTGGGACGTGCGTCCTCTTGCGGTACTTGTTTGAACTGCAGCCGATGCTGTCATTGTTGTACCACCTGCAGAGACTGTCATTGTTGATTTCGGTGTAATCGTTGTCGATATTGTTTCCGTCAACGGGGAACTTGTTGCAGTGCTATCTGTTGATGTCGATTCAGAAGTACTGGTTGCTCCGTCAGTTTGTCTAGAGGTACTTGTTTCCACGGAATCTCTTGTACTTGTTCCGACGGAATCTCTTGTACTTGACCTGAAAGCTGAGGTCGTCGTCTCCATGGTTTCTAGCTTTGTCGTTGTGTCAGTCTGTGTGATTGGCGTAGCGGGAAAGCTGGTCTCTGCTGTTGTCTTGGCTGTAGGTCCTCTTGAAGCAGAAGTAGAAGGAATGTCTGTTAGTTCTGTTGGTGTGTTTATGGTAGCCGATGTGGTTCCCTGTGTTGTCTTTGCATTCGTAGCTCCTGGCGTCATTTTCTGTGTAGTTGGAGTCAAGCTTGTGGAGGGAGATTCTGTGCTTCGTCCCGTTGCCATGGTGACTGTTGCATCACTACTTTGTGAGAATAGAGTACTTGGTACTATTGTTGTGGTTTGCATTGACGATAGTTTGTCGGTTGGTGTGGTTTCGTCAGTTTGGGCACTAAATGAGGAAAAGTAGGTAGTAGTGCGAGTTGCCATAGGGGGTGCAGTACTCGTTGCCTTGGTAGATGGCGTTACAGTGTGTTGCGTACTTCCCAACTGCGACGTTGAAGCGGTGAAAACTGTGCTGGTTTCGGTGACGTCAGGTTTTGTGGTAACGGTTGTCTCTGCTGTTGATGTTTTCTCCGTCAATGCGGTTGCATCCGTACCGCTAGTAACAGCTGTTTTAGCCGAAGTGATAATTCCCGTACTGCGCTCAGTCCCGGTGGATGGCGGTTCTGTGGATGTCATTTCAGTCCTCTGTCCCGTTGCTAAGGAACTTAAGACAGCCGTTGCACCCGTAGGAATTGTACTAGTAGCAGGCATTTCAATGCTTGAACTTTGAAGTGTCTCCGTTGACATTTCCACCACAGTAGTAAACGTACCAAATGCATCAGTTGTAGTTTCTTCTGACAAGCTTGTTGAGTGTTGAGTAGACATTGACAGTGTACTTGGCACAGTAGGCGTTGATCTTTTGGTACCAGTAACAGACACAGACGTATCAGTCAAGGGTGTGATAGCTGATGTTGTAGGAGTCTCGTAGGTCGTTGTTGTGGTCTCTCTGCTCCTACCTTCCCCTGTTGTAGTTGCTCCCGTGACGACGGTACTAGTTACTGACGCCTGCGACCCCGTGCGTTGCGAAGTTGCACCAGTATTTCCGACTATGGTTCTGCCATTGGTACTGAAATATGTTCTACTGGACGCTGTGGTGAAGTCTGTATATGATGTACTAGGCTGGGCTGAAAAGGCAGTTTCCTTGGTTGACCCTAGCGAAGTAGTAGTGTCTTCTGTTTCTCTATTTGCTCCTGTTGTTGTTGCAGGTAACAATGTGGCCTCAGTCGTACTTTTCTCCACTGTAGTCGACTCTGTAGTGGTACTAGTACCTGTCATAAGGGTACTTGTGGATTGGTCTTTCACACTCGTTGATTTTGCAGGCGCTTGCTGTAATGTAGTGCCTTCAACAGTGCTAGGATCAACTGTTACTGTGATGTCTGTTGTCTGCACGTCGGTAAATTGTTCCGCTGTTACAGTTAGTTCTGTTGTCATCCTTTCAGTGGTATCAGTGTTGAAGGTGCTCGGTTTTGGTGTTGTACTAGTACCTGTAGAATCCGTATAAGCTGTGGTATCGTCAGTTGCGTGTGGATCAACTTCAGTAGACAGCATTGTCACCTCTTCTGTAAAGCTGGTCTGAGAGGTTAAAATGGTTGGTTCCGTTACATCGCCTACCACTGTAGCTGTGTTTAATGTAGTCATAGGTGTCGTCTCTATGGTACTACGTGTAAATACACTGGTCTGGGAAGAGGTGTCATCGGTGGTACCGCTCACAGTTGTGGCTGTCCCCATAGTCGTGGTTTCTCCAGATGTTCCAAGACCTCTAGTAGATGTTTGGAGTACCGTGGTTTTCCTCGTGGTATCTGGCCCTGTCGCCATCGTTGAGGTTGCTGCTGTTTTGTCCGTTACTACCAAATCGGTTGATACGACTGTTGCTGTCACCATAGTCTCTACCGATGTACCTAGCTCGTCTGCAGAGGTTGAGGGCATTGTTGTCTCATCTGTGGTGTCTAGCTCCGTAGTAGAAGTCCTAGGCAAAGGTGTCTCAACTGTAGTACCTCTCTTGGTTGTAGACGTCGATGACATGGAGGTCTCTACAGAGGTACCTCTGTCGGTTGTGGAAGTTGCAGGCATAGGTGTTTCGTCCGTGGTAGCTAGCTGGGTTGAAGACGTTGGCGGCATTGGCGTCTCGTCCGTAGTACCCATGTCTGTTGTTGTAGATGTCACTGTGCGAAAGGGTGTCATTTCCGGACATTTCTATGTTTGTATACATCCGGATCGGGACCGTTTCTGGATATATCCGGACAATATCCGGACGAAATCTGACATGACTCCCCTGCGTTTTCGGAAAATTTCAGGAGTCCGGAACGGGACCATTTAATTCCTGCCTCATATCCGGATTTCCAGTAATGGAACGTTTTCGGACTCTTTGGAGACAAACCACGTTCCGAATATTTCGTATAAATCCGGATAATTTCAGAAGTCCGGAACGGGACCAAATAATTACGTCTCATATCCGGATTTCCAGTAATGGAACGTGTTCGGACTCTTTGGATACAAATCACGTTCCGAATATTTCGTATTAATCCGGATAATTTCAGGAGTCAAGAATGGGACCATATAATCATGTCGCATATCCGGATTTCAAGTAATGGAACGTTCTAGGACTCTTTGGAGACAAAACACGTTCCGAACATTTCATATTTTCTGAGCGCGTTCGGGGCTATTACGCCCCGGAAAGGTTGCATAAACTTAAGATATACTGAAACATCATAGGAACAATACAACACATTATTTCAGAATATCCAGTAACTTTACGATCATGCTAAATACCTAATATTTAACGTTCCCTGTCCGTTTTAACCCCGAAAATGCTAACTCGGTAAGGCTACATTTTGTGAAAGCTTTTCAAAGACTTTCCTGTATAAATCAGATGACACAAGTATCACAACAAATACATTATGTGGAGGAACAGATCATGTTAACGTCAAGGGGCAAATCAATATGCATTTGTCTCTTAGTCTTACCAAGGAAGTTTTAGCTCACTACAACCTCATTGGTCTTCACAAAAAGTGAAGCTCGAATGAAGCCAAAGTTAAACAGTTCACTGTCAGATCCAATAATATCAAGCCCAAGTCAATAACATCATAACAAAACTGGTCAGTTTAAATGTACAATATCAAATGTACAGTATCCGACACAAGTCTAACGTTATAAACCATACAATCAATATTCGTAGGATAAAAATGTCATTACGAAATCAGTACGACAGTCCATTTTCAAGTCCTCTATAAGTCCGTATCGTGTTGACTGTGGAATCATCGTCCGGGGCGCTCTCTTCTACGTCTTCGTGGTAGTGGACGATCATTGGCGACGGAAGATGCTCTGCCCGCAATATCGACGGCACGTCTCGAGGAAAGTCCGTTCCATTGCATAGTCCAGGCACTGTCCGTCTTCAGAGTAGAAACAGTTCTGGCAGGATTAAACGGCACCGGTCACAGACTGTCGTAAGTGTTACCAGGAGGTAGGCCTCGGTCGTCGGCATGGCAGGACAGACGATTGGGAAACAGAGGCTCAGCGGCTGGAATGGAAAAAAACCGGCTAGTAACTGCCCCGAACCCATGAACGGTACATGTAAAATTATTCAAACAACACGGCCATAAAAATCACAGCAGGGCAAGACGGGGACAAAGGCAGGAATCTGGAGTCGGCTATCATCAAAGGGTGCGGGCCACACAGATGGCACAGATAAGGACCCCCAGAGAACGAATGGAATTTTATATGCACACAATCACATTGGTCCTAGTGAGGAGATTACAGTTTCTCCTTGGTTCTATTAAAGATTTAGCCAGCCAGAACAACAGGACAGGATAGTTTAGAAGCAGCCGTTACGGCACATACAGCACAAAATAATATGAGAATTTAACTAACTACGGAACGGGCAATTTGTAAACAAGTCGGGGATGACACGCGGGGGTTCCAGCTGAAAGAGAAGTGATCTATCATACAACAATCTTTACAAAGAGATCACACTACTAATTACTAAATACACAAAACACTAGGAAGGGATAACAGACATTGCTGACAGACATATACAGAACTAAGAACGGTAACTGCTATGTATATACAATCTATGTACTAGAGAGCTACACTACTCACTTCTTGGTCCGGTAGCGGCTAGCGGCAGCGGCAAGTGAGATTCAAATCTAGTTTCAAACCTAACTGCTGTCACCAGCTGGTCTACTATTGGTCTAGTCAAGTCATGTGACTTCCTAATATAGTCTTGTTACCTAAGGACTCCTCCAGATGGTTCCAAGCAAGTTGGTGTCATCCATCATGCCTGTTTCACAGAAACACATGGCATTGTGCATTATTTTTGTGAATAAATGCATCATGTACTTACCAGTTTCAAAGTTGTACACAGCAGCAAACGCTGTGGCGCGGTGTAGGCTGTTATCTGCAACGACTGCCCCAGTAGGCGCACCGTTGACATGCCAACGTACTGGTCTGCTCGGCACTTTGCACAGCTTGCATAACCGCTTTACGAGTAACTTTTTGTCATGATATTGTCCGGATATGGACCTATCCCAAACTGCACCGCTGGTGTGGAGTGTTTTGACTGAACTTTTTCAAGATATTGTCCGGATATGGACCTATCCCAAACTGCACCGCTGGTGTGGAGTGTTTTGACTGAACTTTTTCAAGATATTGTCCGGATATGGACCTATCCCAAACTGCACCGCTGGTGTGGAGTGTTTTGACTGAACTTTTTCAAGATATTGTCCGGATATGGACCTATCCCAAACTGCACCGCTGGTGTGGAGTGTTTTGACTGAACTTTGTTCAAGATATTGTCCGGATATGGACCTATCCCAAACTGCACCGCTTGGGTGGAGTGTTTTGACTGAACTTTATTCATGATATTGTCCGGATATGGACCTATCCCAAACTGCACCGCTGGGGTGGAGTATTTTGACTGAACTTTGTTCAAGATATTGTCCGGATATGCAAAGAAACAATAATACTTGACTCATAATTGTTACCATCGCAAAGATTGCTTTCTGTGTCATTTGATTGTAAATGTCGATGTCAGTATATTTGCACATGTATATGGAAGCCTAAGCTTCAATTACCAGAAAATTACGTAAACATACATTGACATCGGGCATACTCGTTGTAGAATAAAAACACATATACAGAAGCAAAAACATTAATGACGTCTATTTGACAAGATAGGAAACCTTTTTAAGGATACCCAACAAAACAATCTCAGATTCATGTATGACAAGAAAAGTAATTTGTTAACCATTAAGTTGTCCGAAAACTGATCTCTGGAATGTTTCTGTTTTGGACATCTGTCGTAAATGGAACGGAATATGAATTCGGAAGGAGCGAAAATTTCGGCAAAAAAAATGCAGTCTTATTTGTTCAGATGCGCAATAAAACAATCACCGATTCACAATTCACGTATAAAATGCCTTTATCGGCAACGGTCAGAATATGCTAACTTCGAATCTGTCCTAAAACTAATCCATGGAATATCTGTCGCGGATATGTCTCGTAAATGGAAAGAAAAGAAAATAGTATGAATTCGAAAACATGAAACGTCCCTGACACGTATTCGGAAGAACGGGAAATTCTATCCGTCCGGGCATGTGCTGAAACATTTCATGACTCATGATATTCTGAGACATAATGAATTGAAAATGTCATCTGACAATGGCCCAGAAATAATGCACATCATGCTTCGTGCAAACTCCTAATTTGTCCGGGTATTCCTTATCGAAATATATGGACCTTGGATATGTAAAGAATGTAGACCATATCACGTATTCGGAGGCAAGAAACGTCAATGGCGCGTATCTTGAAAAGCAGGAAAGTCTTATTTGTCCGGATACATAACAAGACAATTCCTGACTCATGATATTTCCAGATATGGGAAATATTGAACATCGTGCCCGGACACAGTCCGAATATTTAACATGTCCAAAAATATGTCAACTCCGACTTTGTCCGGAAATCACACCCTTTCGCACAGTGTGTAAGTGGAATAATCGTTTCCACTGTGGTACCTAGCTCCGTTTCAACTGTCAAAGGCATAGCTGTCTCGTCCGTGGTACCTAAGTCAGTTGAAGACGTCGGACTTGTGGAGGTTTCTACACTGGTACCTAACTCGAATGTAGAGGTGGGTGGCATTGGTGTCTCGTCCGTGGTACCTCTCTTGGTTGAAGGGGTCGGGGACATCGAAGTTTCAACTGTGATACCTAGCTCTGTTGTAACTGTGGGAGGCATTGGTGTATCGTCCATGGTACCTAGCTCTGTTGTAACTGTGGGAGGCATTGGTGTATCGTCCGTGGTACCTAGCTCTGATGTAACTGTGGGAGGCATTGGTGTGTCGTCCGTGGTACCTAGCTGTGTGGTGGAGGTCGGAGGCATTGGTGTCTCATCCAAAGTGTCTATTGTGGTACCTTCTTCCGTTGTAACTGTGGAAGGCATTGGAGTTTCTACCGTGGCACCTTTTCCCGTTGTTGAAGTAAGTACCTCAGTAGTTTCACCTGTAGCACCTTGTGCAGTTGCCTCAGTTTGTGGCATGGAGGTCTCCTCTGTTACAACTTCGGTAGTAAAAACCGAAGTATCCTCTGTTTCAGTCGAAGGTGTTGCTATCGTCGTTTTCCTCGTAGGACTCCGCTCTGCCCTGGTAGTTGGGAGAATCATAGTGGTTTCTTTTGTAAGAGTCTGCTGTGTCGCAGAGGTTGAGGACGAAATAGTAGATTCTGTGACGTCGCCATTCGTTGTTGCCGCTGGCGTTAACGTTGTTTCCTCTGTGCTATCTGCCTCATCAGAGGTACTCAGAATTATCGTCGTATCTTCTGTAGTGCCGAGTTCAGATGCTGTACTTGGAGGCGGCATGGTTTCTGTTGTAGCCGTGGTTTCAGTCGATGTAGTAGTCGGTGGTAGCTTGGTCTCTACAGTGGCCGTTGAAGGCACCGTGTTTTCTGGTGAGGTACGCCCCTGGATTGTAGTAGATTCATCTGTACTGTCTGTTACATCTGTTTCTGTGGTAATTTGTAGTATCGTGGTTTCTTCTGCAGTACCCGGCACCGCTGTCGACGTCGATGGCATGTCAGTATTCTCTGTGATGCCCTGTTCTGTTGTTGTAGTTATGATGGTTGTGGTTTTAGTGGTTCCTGTGCTATCTTTAGTACTAGATGATGGAAATGTCGTTTCTTCTGTAACTGTGTTGACTGTTGTCTCTTCTGTACCGGTCTCCAGACTAGTGGTCAGTGCTGTAGAGAACTCCAACGTTCCCTGTTGTCCAGGAGTGGTAATTGCTGGGTTCGTGATTTCTCTTGTACTTCCTACTTGTTCCGTAGTTACCATCCTAGGACTCGTTGCCATGGTACCAAGTGATGAAACAGTAGTCGGCATTGTCGTTTGCTCAGTCGCAGATATCCCCGTAGACGTAGATGGCGGTACTGTGGTCCTTTTCGTGGTACCCGTCTCTTCCTCAGTTGTTTCGTCTGTGATTACCGTGGTCACCTGTAGTAAGGTCGTCTCCTCCGATGTACCAAAGTCTGTAGAAGTTGATGGAGCTGCCGTCGTACTTTCTGTGGTACCCTGTGCCATGGTGCTTCCATACGTTGTTGGCGGCATAGTGGTCTCACCCGTGGTGCCTCGTCCCAACGATGTACCCGTGGATAACGTTGTTTCATCTGTGGTACCAGTTGCTTTGTTGGTAATTGTCGCTGCAGTGGTTTCTTCCGTAGAACCTGCCATGTGTGTAACTGTGGGTACCGTCATGGTTTTCTGACTGGTAGTTGCACCAGTTGCTGTTATGATGGTGGTGGTTTCTTTGGTGTTGTCTGTTTTTGCTGTAGTTGGTGTATTCGACGTTTCATCTTCTGTACCAATGTCCAGCGCTGTTGTAAGAACAACTGTAGTTTCCATCGTTGTAGTTTTCCTTGTCGTACCAGACTCAGTGGTTGTAGCCGGTGGAAGAGTTGTTGTCTCCGTTGCACCTTGTCCTATTGTAGCCCTTGTGGTTGTCTCGGCTAAAGTCGTTGTTTTCTTTGTACTTCCAAAATCATCAGTTGTTTCGACTTCCATAGTGATAATTTCTGTAGTACCAGGTTCCACAGTTGTTCGTTCAGTCGTTTTTTCCGTCATTGTACTTTTGTTTGTGACGCCCAGCGTTGTTCCAGTACTTAATCCAGTAGTCATCGTTGTCTCCATTGAGGTATTCAAAATTGACGATGTACCAACGGTCCCTGTAGAAGTTCGGTCTGTTTTTGCTGCCGTTGTCATACTGGTCTTAGGTACTGTAGTGATTTCAGTAGTACCTTTACTCGTCGACATCTGTGGTGTTGTAGATGGCCCTAGTGTAGTTTCTTCCGTAGTGGTCATTTCAAAAGTGACGACACTTGTTTGACTTCCAATGGTTTCTTCTGTTGTAGTTATTTCCGAAGTCGCTGTGGGGCGCTCTGTGGATGATGTTGCAGTGCCTATCGTCCCGGTTGTGTCGGTTGACGATGTGGTGGTATCGGGTGGTACCGTGCTTTTGTCTATGGTACCTTGCGTAGATGGTACCATTGTGCTGCTGCCGGTCCTATCGTCTGTTGTGGCTTCTGTTGGTCTCGTCTGCTCAGTTGAGGATGGCGTTGTGGATTGCGTCTCCTCTGTACGTAGAAAATAGTATCATATTTAGAAGTATTTGGTTTCATTCTAATATGCTCTGCTTAGCTACAGACTATAGATAACCTGTCAGTATAGTAAGAAACGTAAATAAATTCAATGTATTTTGATGTGAAATATTCTATTAGCTGGTATTGAAAAATTGCAGCATATCTACCGCAAGTTCATCTGTATCCGCCAGGTATCCTATATCCGTTGTTTCTAAAAACACAGAGTTTTGGGGAATATCAAATCGACGGACGGTGGTTTCAAAGTACAATATTGCAATTTGAAACCAACGTACGTTGACTTGATATTCCTAAATACCCTTTTTTCAAAGACAACGGATATAGGTTACCCCGCGGATAAAGGTGAACTAGATTTAGACTATGTCTTACCTGGTATTTCTGTGACAATGTCGGTAGTAAACAGAACCGCAGTTGTTTGTTCTGTCTGCTCACCGGTGGACTGCGTTGTTGAAGGCGCCGTTGTCTCTGACGTCGTCGATTCTTGTGTACTAGACTGTGACATAGTGCGCATAGTTGTCGACGCATCCTCAGTAACAGGAGACGTGGAGGCACTCATTGAGGATTCCATAGTTCCAGTTGTAACCTCTTCTGTTGAAACGTCAGTGGTAACCGGTGGACTTGTGGCCGTTGGCTGGGGAGTGGATGTTTGAACAGTTGTCCTTTGGGTTGTTGCCTGACTTGTTGGCTGTGTAAACGTTGTAATAGAATTCTGGGTCGTTTCTAGGGTTGTCTCTCTTTTTCCCGATGTAGTCATTCCAGATGTAGCCGTGAGTCCTGTTGTTACGTCTATTGTTGATATATCCGTTGTAATGTCAGGCGTTGTGTCGGTCGTAACGTCCGTATCTGCTTGTGTTGTAATTTCAGACACAAAATTGCTTGAAGAGGGTGGTGGCTCTGTCGTTCGCTCCGTTGTACTTTTCGCTGTGGTAGCAGTTGTAGACGTTGTAACGTACGTTGTTTCAACGGTTGTCACAGAAACATCCGTACTAGACACTTCATCTGCGACGTCAGTAGATAGCGACATGCTTTCAGGTGTTGTCTGCTGAGTTGCAGTTCCTCCGTCCGTCGCATGGAGCGCAGTGGTATCAGTTGCCGCGCCAGTGCTGAAACCAGTCGACAGGGCCTCGGTTGTAGTTTGTAACGTAAAAGAATCTTCAGTTGTAACTTCGGTACCAACGGTAGACAATTCAGTTGTACCTGTAGATCTTTCTACAGCTGTGGTTGGTGGAGGTGTTGTGACGTCACTGGACAGTACCCCGGATGTACTTTGAATATTAGTACTTGAGAAGGCCTCGGTTGTGGTTCGCAACGTAAAAGAATCTTCGGTTGCAACTTCGGTGCCAACGGAGGAAAATTCCGTTGTATCAGTAGATAGGCCAGCGGTCGTCGTTGGTGGAGGTGTTGTAACCCCACTGGAAAATATCCCGGATGTACTTGAGAAGGCCTCGGTTGTGGTACGCACCGTAAAAGAATCTTCGGTTGTAACTTCGGTGCCAACGGAAGAAAATTCGGTTACATCAGTAGATATTTCTGCAGCTGTGGTTGGTGGAGGCGTTGTTACGTCACTGGAAATTATCCCGGATGTAGTTTGAAAACCAGAGCTTGAAAAGGCCTCGGTTGTAGTACGCACCGTAAAAGAATCCTCCGTTGTTACTTCGTTGCCAACGGAGGAAAATTCTGTTGTATCAGTAGATGGGCCAACGGTCGTTGTTGGTGGAGGTGTTGTAACGTCTCTAGAAAATAACCCGGATGAACCAGTTGAGAAAGCCTCGGTTGTAGTTTGCGCCGTAACAAAATCTTCGGTTGTTACTTCGGTGCCAACGGAGGAAAATTCGGTTACATCAGTAGATCTTTCTATAGCTGTGGTTGGCGGAGGCGTTGTTACGTCACTGGATAGCGTCCCGGATGTACTGAAACTAGCTGAGAAGGCATCGGTTGTAGTTCGCATCGTGAAAGAATCTACCGTTGTAACTTCTGTACCAACGGATGACAGTTCGGTTGTACCTGTAGATATTTCTACAGCTGTGGTTGGTGGAGGCGTGGTGACGTCAGTGGACAATATCCCGGATGTACTTAAATCAGTCGAGAAAGCCTCCGTTGTAGTTCTTACCGTGAGAGCATTTACCGTTGTAACTTCGGTACCAACGGACGACAACTCGGTTGTATCAGTAGAGCTTTCAACAACTGTTGTTGGTGGAGGTGTTGTGACGTCACTGGACATTACCCCGGATGTACTTTGCATACCGGTCGTCTGCGTTTGCGCAGAACCTTGAATGCTTGAAGTAGCATCAGTGATCTCAGTTGTGCTAATCACCTGTGTGCTCTCCTCGGTGGTCGCCATGCTGTTCAGTTCTATCTCTGTGGTTACGGCTGTATTCTCTGATATTGTTTCAGCTGTCAACATATTTGTAGTCGCTATGGATGACGGGAAGCTTGTGGTTGACGTCATTTCCTCTGACGTGATTGGTGTCGTTTGTTCCCCTGTTTTGGTCGCCATGGTAGTTTCCCTCTCTGTTGTGGCATGTTGATTCATAGACGTTTTGCTTGAGATCAAAGTCGTGAAATCTGTCATAGATGACACCTCTGTGCTGTCGGTGGAAGTGACCCCAGTAGATACTGACAACTCAGTCGTCGCTTCTGTTGTCACAATGTCAGAAGTTCTATCTAGTTCTGTAGAGATCACATTCGTTGTCAGAGCTGTTGAACTTTCCGATGCATCCCCTGTCGCAGTCTGTAACGTGTATTTCGTAGAGACAGACCTTGTTGAAGTCTCTGACTCTGTTGACATATTTTCGTTCGTAGTTTCCTCTAATGGCGAAGACGTGGGAGGGAAAGTAGTGATTTGTGTGGAGAATTCGGTGGAATTTTCAGCAGTGTTAGTGACCTGGGTAACGGATGATACTGTTGTTTGCGTTCGGATATCTGTTGAACTGTCAACGACTGTAGTTGTATCAGGCGGTAATGTTGGCATCGGTGTTGTAGTACCGTCATAAGATGTTGTATCTCCAGTTGCGGCCATGTCTGTAGCGTCTGTTGTAGACATCTTTGAAGCTGTAATCAGTGTTCGCGTATCTGTTGAACTGTCCACGACTGTTGTTGTACTAGGGGGCGATGTTGCTATCGTTGATACAGCACTTTGGTCTGTTGTTGTCTCCCCAGTTGGCATCGGCGTTGTAGTACCATCATAAAATGTTGTATCGTCAGTTGCGGCTATGTCTGTTGCGTCTGTTGTAGAATCTGATGTCTTCGTGGCTGTTATTAGTGTTCTCGTATCTGTAGAAGTGTACATTTCTGTTGATGTAACAGGGGGCGATGTCGCTATCGTTGTTGCGGCGCTTTGGTCTATTGTTGTCTCCCCAGTTGCCCTCGTACTTGTGACGTCAGTTGTACCCGGAAGTGACGTAGTACCCATAGCTAAAGACAGAACAACACCGATATCACGTTATATGGAAACATTTTAATGATACAATCATTGATTGCGCACATACAACTGTATCGTACGTCTGCTTTGCAGTGGGTCATTTCCACGACCAGAACTCGAGATATCAAAACAGGACGTTCTGTTGCAGTACCGAAATAAGTCGCTAGGGGGCCCAGAGTCTAATCGTTTCCAGGTCGCCATAGGTCACAAGGAAAACAGCAGAAATTGGAGAATATAAAATATAGACAGATAACATGCCAGAGAAGTTAGCTGTCCGAGGAGTACGGTTTGCGATCAGGGTTCTTCGCTGGTATGTTATCTGGCTATATTTGTCCAATTTGTATTTTTTTCCAGCAATCTGAGGAGCCTGGTAGAAGCTAAGACTTCCATACGGACCTCATTCGGGCTTGAATATATGCGTACGTGTGAACCTACTTTTAGACGGCGACACTCATTCTGCGTAATTGACGAAATAGCTAGGGCGTGCATACTTGGGGAAATACATGATGGGCCACCGTACTGCACACTACACGATGCCTGTATGTATCAAGCTTGCATCCTTTTGTATCCTGGGAACTGATCCCTTGTCTCGATGCCACTATATAGGATAGCGTGACAAGATTTGTTTGTTTAAATACAGTCTCTGCGTCACCAGAACATGCTTTCATACAGCGTTAAATACAGCGATGTTATCTATTGCTAAGCTACATTGTGGTAAATAGTTCCAATGTTTGTCTCAAACCAACAAAACTTTGTTTTGAATCTAGCAATACTCTCCGTTGTCCTGGAATGATATAATGTATAAGCCCAATAATAAGGTGTGTAAGCCCCCCAGACAATGTTATGAATAAGCCCCTCTCCCAACTATAGGGCTCTTTTGTGAAGAAGAATTTTCGGATAACCTTGCTTAAGGCAGATATTCAATGACAGAATAAAATGAATAGAGTGAAAAATTGCCTCATTGGTTTCGCTAGAGCCCGTTTTGTCAACAGTACATTTGAGGTCACAAATCAAAACTCCATTTTGCTCGTAGACACACCAAAAAAACGTATTTGAAAAGAGCACGTCTAAGAACCCCCTAAACGTATCGGAAGGAGTAAAGATCCATGTAAAGATCCATGCAGGTGTGACTGGATCAAACTAATGATATCATATAGAACATATAATGTCCTTAGTGAAATAAATCTGTCCGGATATGCAGCTTGTACTCTTCGGAACAAATTTGGTGTGTTACACTATGAGGCGGTTTATCGAGCATGTAATACATCAAACAAATCTCGCGTCCCTAAAAGTGCACTGTGAGATCTCATGACATAAAAATTTGAATTATGGGGTATCACGTGATCATGTGATTGACAGTTAAGTCCGTGATTACGATGACATTTTGATCGATACAACAGACCACAATTTGTTACCGATTAGGGTCCATTTATGTCGTCAGCACTTAGAGGTCACAGAGGTCACGCACTCTTTCTGACACGACTAGATAATGGGGAGGGGGGCGCAGTTCTATGGACCAGTTTTCGTCCTATATAGACCGGCTCTTCTCATCTTCTTGGTTGTGTCAAGATTAGAATTTCACAAGTAGAGTTATACGTTTTCTTTTTAATAGGTATTTTTAATGGAGGGTCATCTGGCTACTTCTATACATTGAACTAAGCTGATGTTGGTGGAAATAATCATGCAGGAAGATAGCAGGGAACACTGTTTTTCAGCGCTTACAGATTGTATAGATCTGTATACAGGAGTGAAACAGTTGTCATCGCGAGAATTCCATAGTTTGGCAGTCTGAGAAAAGAAGATTTTGAAATCTGACTAACAGTCGAGTGATAAACAGTACCGGTATAGCTGGTACTAACGTAATAAACTTGCCGTGGCATTTATGTCAAACCAGTGCACAGAGACATGACGAATAAGATAGGTCAGTAAAAACGGTTATATCATGTCTAAATTTATGTAAAATGAGTGCACAGAGAAATGACGAAGAACACAGTAGGTTTAACTTGATAAAAAACGGTGATACAATGTCTACAATCTTTTCTCGCATCTCTGTGTTACAAACCTATCGGATTGGAATAACGCGACGCAGATTACCCAGACTGTAAGGACAAATCATTTGCTAGGCTTTTAAGACATTCTCTGTCATTTGAAGTGTTGCTGAATACATTACTTATCAGGAATTAGAGCGGAAACCCCAATTAGAACGCGTATTCTATCTGGATTGTGCCAGTAGTTGTCTGTCCAGTTTTCGGTTGTTTAAAAAAAATCCGGGTCAGGTGGATTGACACATATGTTAAGACTTCGCAACTGATACGATGTTGAACCCTCTATCAGCTTGTCCAGGACAGAAGGTACAACAAATTGGAGGTCAATAGTCAACCTTGACATTTGTCCTTCCAAGGCCTTACCCACATACGAAATGTCATCAAGATCCAATCACGATTTAAGTTATGCCGACTACAATAATCCGAGAAACACATACAGACGCGTACAGACACGCCCCAAACAATACTTTCCATTTTTATGGATGTAACAAGGACGCCATTTTCATAGGCTGAAATGTTCAATCAGCAACGATTCAACCTCCTTAGTCTCAAATTCCAAGTACAGGGGAAGTCTGCTTGTGCAGAAGATTTTTTTTTGTTCAGTACGGTTCTCGTGGTCAATTATATTTTTAGGTACAAATCCCGCTGTTTTGTGTGTTAAAGGTGTCTAAATATCTATAGTAGTGAAGCCTAATAAGCGGCATGCAAGACAAAGATAAATGCGAAGACAAAGATAAATGAGATATTCCATGCATCTACTTGGACAAAAGCATCTTGTCAGCATGAATTACAAATCTCCTTTTCTGTTAAATACTCGAACAAAAGACAGATATGATGAAGCGAAATATGATTGATTGCGAAGGTGATTCGTCATTTTCCTTCTCTGAAGTCCCCGACATTGTCAAAACACAATGATCTGCATGTGGATACATTTTATGTGTCGAATATTTTACATTAAAACAAAAATCCCAAGCAGTAATAAGAAGATGTAACCAAATTTTGACACATGTATCTTCTTCATGGGACTGGTATTAGCCCTACGTGTTAGAAGCTAAATTAACTTTCATGTAAATATTTCACATGCTTTACTTTTAGTGAAACCAATGGCTGATTTTGTTTTCCCGAGGGACAGTTTATTCACATCTCATTCACGACTGAGAATGGGTCGAATGGAAACGTTTTCAATGTAGGTCAATCCATGAGAATCTTAAGCTAGCAATCCTATGGGGAAAGACTACTAGTATATGTCCTCCCTAGAGACCTACTAATGTATAACGGTATTTCATATATCAATTCTTAACAATCTATATATACAATATAAACAAAATTACCAACATTTTTATCCAAGCAAATCATATCCATTTATAAGAGGATGGTACTATCAGGTACATCTACGATCTATGATTTATCTACCTAAGTCATATATCCAACATTGATATGTAAGATATAACCGCCCCTTGAGATTTAGTCATGTTTTAACGTACGTTAAATAAAATGGGGGACGAAAAGTGGTTTGACCTTTGTGGTTAAGGTCACACGCCATCTTTGTTTGGAACCTTCTGATGACTCCAATATTCATCTTCACCATACCCTTATGGTTCTATTCGACTTTTATAAACTGCAAAGGTAAAGCTGTCAATAGGCAATGTCTTTGATCTTAGAAAGATCAAAGCGGATAAGATGTTGATAGAAATGTTGATAGAATTTTCATCTAACAGTGACTTTTTAAAGGTATACACACGTACCTCCAAATTTGTCACTCCGTGAACAAGATGGACTGATAACCATAAAAAATTTGTGTAACGTTTAAATATAAATCACTGTAAGATGGAAAAGAAACTGTGCTCTTACGTAACTGGTAAATCTCTTCAACGTTAACGAATTGATTTTAAAAGAGGTAAAGAGATTTTAGTCACAAAAGCGTTAGAATAAGTCCCTGAACCTTAGAGAACCTTAATTCGAAGAAAGCATCTCAATTATAATCTCCAAGCAGATCCTACGGTAGCATAAGATAGTATCAAAAGCTGC
>NC_049988.1:17147654-17150042 GCF_000003815.2 Branchiostoma floridae
CGGCTTCACTCTTCTGGCAGCTTTTGATACTATCTTATGCTACCGTTAGCCTGTGTACCATCCGGAAAGTAGTTTGCTCTAGCGTTCATTATACACTATATAAAGTCGCTTCTCTGTGCAGAAGCGAACATAGGCGCGAACTACTATCCGGATGGTATCCAGGCTAGGCTACCGTAGGATCTGCTTGGAAATTACTCAGTTATTGTAAATCGTGATACGGAGAAATTCTCGAATCACATCCGCTTGGCAAAACAATACGTGCCTTGTCACTGAGGACACGAAGTGCGTCAGCGAGATTAGCTTTTTTGTTTCCGTGTCAGTCACATGAACATGTACCATGTCATCTCAGTGACAATGGCCTCTTTCATGTTTAGGGCAGTATATTATAGGAGTATGCAAATATCCGTTTCTGCCGTCGGGTGTGCACGGTATCTCAGTTGTTTGGGTAACGCAAAACCAGGTGTTAGAGCAGGTATATTCTAGGTTGTTTGTTTTGGGAGCACCCTTTTTTCGCTTCGATGATTTTTTTTTCAAATGTCCTATCCTAACGCTAAAATGAACAAAAAGGAAGCGATATATAGAAAATTGGTACTAAACAGATATTTGTGCATTGATATTTCTCTACCTATCACCAATAGCAAGTAGTTGAGAGTTCATTGAACAAAGGGTAAGGCTTGTATATTTATCCAACCTAATTCAGGAAAACCAACACAATAAAACACCGCACCTTTTATCTAGCGGAACAAACCTGCCTCTAATTAAGTTGCCCTATGACTATACCGGCTGACTTCTTTTCCGCCATGGATCTTTTTCTTTGAAGAAGTTGTTTAGGAAATAAGAAAGTGTTGGTTGGATTGAACAAACTTCGGTTGGGGAGGCAAAATTCCATGTCCTATAGACACCGTGGTTAACAATCCAATGTCCCCTAACCGGTCTAGCAAAGGTTATGGAACTACATTTTTCCTTGAGTAGCCATATTATAGGCAGTTTTGACTATACATAGTATATCGTTTGTAAACATGTGGTTGTTAGGCCTACTTTGCTAAGGTCAAACTATTGTCAAGAACACCTGTTATTTTGTTCTGTTTCGCAATTACTTTATTCTAAGCGATCTTCGCAATTTCAATGGCACGATTTTACTCGAGGTAAACATGTTACAGTTCTCGTACATTTGGCAGGGTATTTAAGTTGTTCTGATGTAACTGTTCTAGAATGAATGGGTTAGAATAATTTTACTTATATATATATATATAGTTATCCCCACCCTGTCCTCAGCAACCATTTTCCTCAGTCCTATGGGTTAACGTTACATCACTACCAAGAGCATAAATGTGATCTTTATGTGAACTTGACGGAAAGTATTCTAGACGTGTTATGTGACGTGACTGTACGTTGTTATGTACAGTGAAAATTATGTGAAAGGGATAATGCGATTTTGGGTGGATGTGAATGATGAAATGTGTATACAAATATACAACTTAGCTGAATATTAACAATGACATTTTGTCATACATATGCGCCCTGCCCACTGTAAGAGTGTCTTCGATTTGCACTTTCTTTGCCACAAACGATCCACTTTTCTGTCATTATCAATCATTCCGCTCCACTTTTCAGGTATTTTCCCAATTATGGGCTATCCTCTTTTAACAAGTTTTCAAAATATCTCACAATATCTTGCCATGTTTTTCTCTCTCTCACACATATATTTTTGATCAACGGTCACATTTTCACATTCCAAAAAGTTTCCCCATCAAATTCACATACAGGTACGTAGGTCACATTTTTACACAAACTTGTGGCGATAGCGGCCTGGAACAGAGGTTTTCGAAGCCGACCTGCTCGCAATTTCTAAATGAATTCGCACTCAGATGTCGATTTTATGAAAACACAGGCCTTCCTAGAACCCCCTTTGTTAACCATAAAGAAAAGCAGGCAAAGAAATACGTTATGAATGGGTCTAAATATTTAATTAGTTTTTTTCACTCACCTGTGGTACAGAAAACCGGCGAAATTCCTCCACATATCAACAAAAACGACGCAGCAAATCCGTACATTTTGCGAACCGCGCTCCCCTCCATACCGAAGGAACTGCTACCTTGACTCTGACGGGATTTCAGGGTTAAAATCCGCATGAAAGGTTAGCGATAGGCTGACGGGGACCCGCCCGCACATGACTGACAGCTCGATCAGACGACAGTGTACCGGTCTTACCTGCGTGACGTCACTATGACTGTGGTTTAGTCAGCTGTGCACTGAGGCTAGCGGCACAGAGTCACAAATACGTTAACATGTGTTCACACAGATAGATAGATAGTACTTTAATTTATTGCATGACAACTGTAAAGGATTACTCTCCCAAGCAGAGGTTAGGCTTCGGCTGTTTTTTTT
>NC_049988.1:17150151-17151578 GCF_000003815.2 Branchiostoma floridae
TTTGGAGAGTAGTAAAGGATACAATGTGTGGCAACTGCAACAGGCAATACATACAGAACAGTTTAACTGTATGAGGTCCGTTTGGAGGTCCTAGCCTCTACCAGGCTTCACAGGTCACTTGTAAAATAATAGAAATTTGACAAACATAGCCAGATAACATGCAAGATGATTTAGCTCGCTCCGCAAACCATACCCCTCGGACAGCTAACTCTTCTGGTATGTTATATGTCTATATTTCTTCAATTTCTCCTATTTTTCCAGCGACCTGTGGAGCCTGGTAGAGGCTAATAAGACCTTCATACGGACCTCATTCGGACTTTGATATATACGCGCGTGTGAACCCGGCTTTAGTTTATGTTGAAGAAAAAAGCTCCTTTTTCTCGGCTGACCTTGTAAATCAAACAGTTGTCGTGAGAAGAGTGTAAAACGTTAAAGCTTACTTGATCCACCTATAGCTATTCAAGGTTTTAAGAAAAAGGTAAACAAACAACTAGGCGTTTCCACACCCTAACGCATTTTACTTCTAACCCGTGCAACTGATGTGGTTAATTTCCCCAAAAGGGAAAATTGGGGCCAAAATTGGACGGGCTACAACACCCACCATAATTATGAAAAATGCATAATATGTTTTATTACATATATATCATTTTCAACACATAATCATTTATTCTACACGATTTGGGTAATGTCTTCACCTTCACTGATAGCACAACGCCCTGTTAGATGAACTTTCTAAATCAAAGTGGAAATCTCAAGTTGTCAGCGAATACAACATATTGCGCAGTTGTTCATACCTTTAAGGAAATGCCATGTAAAAGTCTACAGTCTGTTTAATAACAAAGGGCAAACGAAGTGAGTTATTGTTCTTAAATCCCCTCGGATGAAGGGGCTACGTCAATAGCTTAGCCCTCCGGTATTTTCGGAGAATTGCGGATATAGGTGCATTGTCTGCCATTTCAAAAGCAGTTTTTGCCCATTCTAGGCACGTCGCTACCGTATTATTATTGGGTTTGAAACACATCTTGTTTAATAAAAGGTTAGAATTCAGACATGATTCGGTTGAGACCGCTCAATAAAAGGGACACCATTAAAGATGTTAGGAGGGTAATTACCTAACAACGAACGTGTGTCCCTTTTTTATTTGTCCATGACACAAGTGTATCCAGCACACCTCCACGACGGCTGAGCAATATCAATGACGTATCTCTCGCTATTATGTATTTTGTACCATGTATGTAAAATTGTGTATATAGTCTTATGAGACTCATTAGGACTTTAAACTGTATCTCTGTTCAGACCAAATGTATGGTCTCTTTCTCATTAACGCTAAATGTTGCTGTTGAAGATAATCGATGTATCATTCGATTTGTGCATGAGAAAAACAAACGGCAGCAACTTTTAAAGTACTCTCCAAGCAGAGGTTGAGT
>NC_049988.1:17151678-17173359 GCF_000003815.2 Branchiostoma floridae
CTCTGCTTGGAGAGTACTTTGAAAGTGCCTAGGAATGTAAACTCTATGAATGGCACATTGTTCGTGAATAATCCCACGAAAGCCATCGACAGAATGAATCTTTATTCTTTGACCGATGGGCTGGCGTCTGTTTTGAAGGGAATGTTCTGATGGACAAAGGATGAGACCGTTAAACAGTAGATACATGTTTTGGTGTGTGCCTGTCTGTCTGTATTTTTCTGCGCTTCCATACACCCTGGGCGCGTCTGTTTCTATGTAACGTTAACAGAAAGTGGTCGCAGAACAGTATGTTTAAGGGGTTGAATTTAAAGCTAGCAACTTGTCAGAAAAGACTTAGGTACCTGGGAACAATCAAACCTGCCTCCACGTGCACCAGGCCTTGGGGGTAGGGATGGTAGAATCCGACAATAAGGCCAGGAGAGTCAATCCCCGGAAAGGTTAACATTTCCCCATCTGCCACTAGTAAAGCCCTTTGGTGACCAAATAGAGAATATTCTATCCTATAGATGGCGTAGTTAAATCTGGTAACATTAAGCATTTTTTTCTTAAGATTATCTTAAAAGCTCATCTGTCTTGATAATAATCATAGTACAATGCTAAACTTTTTTCCAACACAAAGGTACACATGGATCAAATTCTCGACCACTGAGCACTGTCACCTTTTTCAGGATAAACACTGGGATTAAACATCGTTTAGGTGAAGACTTTTATTGGAGCCTAACATCTGCTTGAAGGTTATTTTGTAACACACCAAAGTTTCCTTGTCGCCTAACAACTTGTAACCACAATGCTGGCGTTCTGGCCAAATCTTTTACGCTTCGAGACAGACGATTGGAAGTAATTGAGTGAGAATGTGACATTTGGTTGACATACTTACTTCAGTTTCCCTTCTCTGTGAAGTAATTCGACCACAATTGGGTGGTAGTAGTTTATGCCTTTTCAAAGATTTGTGTGACACAATGATGTTTCGACTATAGCAGTATGTTTACATAAAGGTTTTATAAAAGAAATAAACACATGTAAAATGCCAGTGACATATCCACTTTTCTTTTTTTTTTTCCTTGCGGTAAGTAACGTTATAATTCAAGTCTCAAGCCAAAAAGCACTTATACAATCACTCTAGACTATATTATGAACTTAAAGCCTTCATCGCTTTCCCTAATAGCGCACAGTGTTTCCATAACCAAAACTTTCTTGACGGGGTCAATCCACATAATCACAACCCCGGGCTACCACCTTAAACTATCTCATTTGAATATGATAATCATGTCGTGACGTGGCAGGCTAATTTTAGCGCCCTATATAAACCCCTGGGAGTTTTATCGAAGCGTGGCAGTGACTGTACGACCGGTGTTGTGAAAGGTGTCGTCTCCGAGTGTCACTGGGTGTTCCCTAACTCTTACACAAAGGGTGACATTAACAGTCCCAGTCAGACCACTGATACAACGATTTAAGGGTTTAAGAATAAGGATGTAAGAATGGTTAGAACAAGTATTGGGTTTTTGATGTTTTGTGTTTGTTAAGGATTTGGGTGTCAACTTTTTAAGTTAAAAACAACACGTTAAAAACATTCTCACGCCTTTCAATGTATAGGGGCGGTGCCCATCTACGTTTCAATAGCCCTTGTGCCATACATGGGTGCTACAATAGGGAGCTAGTCCATTGTAGTGCATTGTATTGAACTTCCATAGTTTTTCTCATGAGTGCAGAGTGCTATTGAAGCAGATAAAGTTGGTACCATTTGCTAAGTCTTTGTTATGGCCCGACCGGGGTTGGACCCTCGACCTTCAAATTAAAAGGTGACTGACCACTAAGTCCCACTAGACCAGTCCAACGCTTCATTATGAAGAACGGTTTGATATTGATTCAGTGACAGGACGAATATATCAAAACCTGTCAACAGAGAAGTGATTTTTGTCCAAATACAGCAAGCTTGGGGTATACATGCAGCTTGGTTGTTGTTGATTTGCCTGAAAAGGAAGTAACCCACATAATGACACGGCAAGATGGACATCAAAGTCGCTGAGAGTAAGATTTATAGAAGATAAGGTTTGAACAATTGCCGTGTGTAATTTTGTTAGGAAGCCAGAGGGGAAGGGATCCCAGCTTTAAGCACAAAGCTTCCTGAATGTGTTTCATGAAGGCCGCCATCTTGAAAAACCGGTCTGCCCAGTCCACACGTGTGCATATACTTATTGACACCAGTGGGACACATAGAGACCTCTGTCGCCCTCAAAATGTATCCTTTTTCATTTATTCAAAATACACCAAAGACAGTAAATGGGACAAGTTGTGGAATTATTAATTATTCAAAAATAATCAAACTTCCTCAGTGATCCTCGGTGTGATAGGTACTGCTTTTCAGGGAGGTACACACGATTTCTCGCACGGGGATCATGGAGTTTTATTTTTCATAACCAGATAAATTTCTTTCACTTGCTTACATTTTTATGCAATCAGACATCTTCCTCAAAGCTCCGAACTGGAATTCTTCTTTGCCGATGTAGGACCCATGTAGGTTTTGTGTTTTTGCGCGAGAACACAATCCCAAACGTGGCTGTGCAGGAAGAGCGCACTCTACATTGGCGACACATAGCGGTGAGAAGCAGTACTCCAGGCAGTAGCTCTGATAGTGATAGGCATCTAAACGTAAGCAGGTGAGAGACACTACTGCTTGTGCAAAAGAAACCTCCGATATCCTATGTTTTGCCAACCTGATGACATTATTTTCGGAAGGATTATTTGTACGCTTGTTATTCGAGATGTCTACGTTCATTTTTTAATTTAAATTTTGCAATGAACTTCTTCAATGCTTTCAATCTTGAACTTTCAACTACTGAACCTGATAATGAATGAAGATCTTTATTGTGCGTTTCTGCTTTTACATACTAAGTACAGTTAGCAGTTCTAATTGCAAATAGTGCTGTAAAAATTTGGTTTATTACTGTATCTACAAAGTCTAATGTATACTAGACTATGAAATGGTTCAACTTCTTCTCACTTCTTATGACAGCTGTACTTGTAAATGTAAGGGCAGATATAGATGGAGCATAAAATACATGGTTTATGGAAAAACATATGCGAGTATGATTTTCTGTGCTACTTAACTATCGAAAAGTTGGGAACTTTTTGTTGTATACAGTTGAGAAGATTAACACTGTTTGTCTCATTGTTGTATAATGTACGTAAAGTCAACAAAAAAGACACTCGTCTGCAAGTTTGAACTCTAAGGTATCAGATTGGAACGACGACCGTGACCGGTTTCCCTTGCACGTGACCTTCGACGTAATGGAACGTTGGTTTGGGTTCCTGTGGCACATGGTACCTTTTCGGGAAGTAAATACCTCCCAAATCGTGCTCGTATTTATCGGATGGTCCCGTTTTGCGCGATGGTTGGAACGCCATACGTTTGTAGTTCCTCCCAGGTTCAGAACTGTGCTGTTGGGTTCCGTTCTTCTGTTGTCTGCCACTGGAAATTAAAATAAAAACGCATAAGAAAAATAAACTCACTTGGAATTTCCTCTTACTCTTTATAATATCTGTTCAGCGTATCTGAAGAAATTTAGAAATGATAGAAAACACACACGCACAAAGCTCTCATTAGAATGCTATAAGACCGCCTCAAAGGATGCCTCCTTCAATGCCAGTCTGCAATGTCTACAATAACTTTTAAGAATAGAATTACACTAGAGCTATTTATAAGACAAACAACCGGGTTCTCCGTTAGCAGTACAAGCCCTTACGTGATGTTTGGTGTGGTTTGCGGATGTTTGCATTTCTTTACTTCATTGTTATCATTCCATTGCATGAAAACCAAGCCAGGATAAATCAGAGTATGCTACTGTTTAAAAAATGCATTTAAATCTTGGTCACTACCCACTTTTTATCGGCGCCTTTCCTCTGTCCTTTGTCTTCCTTGCCATTCTCCTTGGAGATCGTCTTCTTGTCGTTTTTGTTAGCATCTTCATTCTCGCCCTTCTTCAAATTCGCCCTCTTGTTATCTTTCTTCCCTTCACTCACTCCGCCGTCTTCCTTCCCATCCCTCGCTCTCTTGATGAGACAGACCAGGATGATGATGAGGATGATGACCGCTACAGGCACACCCACTGCCAGCCCGATGATCAAGTTTTGGTCCATTCCTATTGTTTCACCACAAGCAGCGTCTTCGTTCGTCTTAGTACATCTGTAAGGACAACTCGAAATTAGTCAGCGATCCACAAAAAATAAAACAAATTTGCCTGGAAGTAAAGTTATTCGGGACTTAGAGAGCTGGAATACACCTGGAAGGGAGCAAAAAAAACAGGCACCGGAATAGAAGCCTTCATCAGTGACCGGTGAACCTTGCGGCGAGGAAGAAGAAGAAGAAGAAGATGAAGAAAAAGTGGACTAGAATGTCTTAATTCAATCAGGAGCAGTTTACATAACCCTAGGGAATAGGACTGTAGCGTATCATTGACACGGTGCTTGATCATTCAGTTCTGTCTATTCAAAAACAACATACGGAATAAAATAAAACAGCTTAAATGTTTTTGACAGCGATAATACTACATCAGAAGATGTGAAAAAGGCTTAGAATCACAAGCTTTATTTCAGAGAGAGGAAGCATTTCTGTCATATGTTAGCGACTATGTACTCACAGAGAAGAAACATCAATGCCGAATGTGTTGTTCGGGTCTTGTGAGATCGCCTGTTGCAGCGCGCCCGACACACCACTGTCGCTAACCGTGGCGTTGCTTTTGAAGTTGGCGTTGTAGTTGGCGACAACGCTGCCTTGTCGGAAGTTGAGAATGGTCACACTCAGCAGAGAGTCGCCAAGCGAGGTGGTTTTCAGGTAAACAAAAATCTGTAACGGATAAATCTTGATTGTCAATCAATCCGTATCCTTTATTTGACTAGATGGACTGTCTTGGTGACCTTACATTTGAACGCTAACCTCTTGCCGTAGATACCATTATAGAAAGTTTAGACCATACCTAGGATATTATGACATATTGTTATTTCACTTGTATTATCTCTGTATCTGGCAGTGCAGGCATAGGGTAGGTGTGTTATTTTACATCTGTAGACGTTTGAGCGTTTACTAACCTGTCTGGACACTTTGAAGGAAAGTGACCGGAAAGCCTCGGAGCTCCTGTCCTTCAGATCCTCGGTGAAAGCGATGGAGGTCATCCTCATCTCCAGGTTGACCTTCTTTGATGCTGAAGCAATGAAAATATCAATCTCACTATAAGTATCACTTATTAGTGTAAGTAGCCGTATAAGGTAACGCTAGAAGGAAAACAAACAGTTTTTTTCTACTTTTGCTATAAGACTGACAATGAAGCACTGCAGTCAAGTTAGCAACTTATTATAACAATGCCTCGCACTAAGGACAGACAACGGGTAAAGGTATTCCCATAGCCTTTTGAGGTTAGCTATAAGCAGTAACGGCAGTGGGTTGCTTATCCAAAGTGTCCAGGGTACGGTATTGGAAGGTGGAACCCATCCCTCTCCACGTTTTACCTCCCCAACCGAAGTCAGCGGTGTGGAGAGAGTAAAGTCGTGCAAACTGCATTTCCCAAAGATACTGGGAAGTATGGCAGGATTCGAACCCAGAACTTCTGGGTTCTTGGCCAAGTACCCTACAGTTTAGCCTCGCGACCCCGTCAGGTCTTGTTTTTTTTTTTTTTTACAACTCGTGGATAAGTACTTAACGTTACTATTACCATTGTTGCTAATGGCCATTATTGTTCTAGAGGAAATTACCACCATCGTTGCTATGGTAACGGTGACGTACCCAGTGTGCATGTCGTCCCATTGCCGCTGTAACCCGCATTGCAGACGCAACTCTTCCCAGAACCCCCTGCGATACAGGAGGCGTAGCGGTGACATGTCCTGGCGCATGCTGGGAAGGCTCCGACGGTAGTCGGTGGGTTGGTGGTTGGTGGAGGCTGTGTAACAGCCGGTGTAGGGCGCTGTGTTACAGCGAAGGTCGTGTTTGATGAAGTTCGATTGACAGCCATTGTTACGATGTGGCTAAAAGAAGAAATGGCAGTGATGAACTTGAGAATGATTAAACGTCTCATCCCTACTTGTTTTCAAGGACGTTATATGAAAATATAACGACCTTGATGTTTTAGAACATATAAAAATAAACATTCAATGAACACACACACACAAACACAAGCGCGCACATGCATACACACACACAAACATATATACAGAAACACACACACACGCGCGCGCGCGTGTACACACACACACACACACAGGTGACAGGCCAAACCAAAACAATACCTCCATTTTTCTACCATTTCCATTTTTCTACCATTTTCAGATTTTCTACCATTACCGCCAGGTGTCGCTGAGGTAGCTCACACACAAACACACTGACAACCACACGCACACACTAAACACCAAAAGAACATACCCCGTTGGCATGATTCTCGTCTGGTTCATAGCAGGACCTGTTGGAATGGCCATTCCCATTGTCGGTGAGTGTGGGGTCTGTGTGGCGTTACTCAGTCTTCTGGTCGCGTTGATGCCAGTCATGACTAGTGTGGAGACAATCGTGACGTTGTGACGCATAGTGACGTTCACGACGTCAGTGACGTTCACTGGTCGTGCGGTTGGCACCACGGGTAATGCTGTCGCGTTGGCTACGTTGTAACGCATCGTGACGTTTTGTACGCCACCGGTGACGTTCACAGGTCGTGCGGTTGGGACCACCGGTAACGCTGTGGTGTTGGTTACGTTCTGACGTATTGTGACGTTCACTGGTCGTGCGGTTGGCACCACGGGTAACCCTGTCGTGTTGGTTACGTTATGACGCATCGTGACGTTTTGTACGCCGCCGGTGACGTTCACTGGCCGTGCGGTTGGAACCACTGGTAACGCTGTCGTGTTGGTCTCAGGGGGTGATGTTGCATTGGTAAACGGCGTTGTGACTTGTTGGAATGATGTTGCATTCAAAGTTTGAGGATGCGGCGTTGTAATGTTACCCGTTGCCGCTGTGTTGTGAGCGGTTGGTTGTACAGGGGTTGCGTTTTGCGCTGATAATGTCATGTTCAAAACTGTTGGGAGAGGCGGTGGTAGACTTCCCGTTGCCATGGAGGCGGTGGTAGACTTCCCGTTGCCATGGCGTTTGACGGTGTTTGTGTGAAGCTCGCATTTCCAGTGGTCACATTGTACACTTCTGAGGGATAAAAAGATAACAAAACGTATATCTAAAAGCTGTAATTAAACCGTCTCAGTTTTGGATATAGGAGCTTTCTTTTGCACAACTAGTTAATCTCACCTTGTTGACGTTTCGATGTCTGTCAGACATCTTCCTCAGAGCTTCTGACTGAAGTTCTGCTTCTCGCCGCTATATGTAGCTATATAGCCGATGTAGGTGGCGCTTAATTGCGTCAGCAAGGTGAGATTAACAGGCTGTGCAAAAGAAAACTCCTATATCTTATGATCTACCGACCTGATGAAATTATTTTCTTACGTCTTATGATTAGTTTTGTCTTCAACTCATTTGTAACAGACCAATTCATAAGTCTTGGTTATATACTTGAACGTCAGATTCAGCGAAAAACAGCAGATGGCAGTTTACAAAACGTACCCAGTTACCTGTGCAAATTTTGTATATTGGGCATCTATTAACCTGGATGTCTAACCCTCATTGGCGTTTTTGACAATTAAACGTTTATTGAAAAAATTGCGAATCAATCATTGTGCTTTCGAATTAACGGAATTTGACGCTGTCTGGAGCTTAGTTTGCCTACAAGTATAGGTAGATAAAATCGTAACAATTGAAGTAAACACACGAAGTGTGAAAATAACAAAGCAGCATCACAATCACAAGCAGGAATTTGTCGATGCAGAAGTTGTCTGCACCGGCCCTACGGCATAATTTCTCACCAATCACAAACAAATCTACCTCGGTTAGTTCTACCATATGTAGAAAAATAACTTAGAAGCTGTCTTTACTTGACAAACCCTAGCTATACACTATGATTACAATTAGGTATTTGCTGACTAGGTCATTCAATAACCATATATCGTTGTTATCAACTTTGCAATATTTCAATATTTTACTAGTGGGCCACAGAACCAGACAACTTTTGACCCGAAAAAACTCCATAGTTCTATCACCAAGCAAGAACACTGATGGTAAAGTTGGGATGTTTTAAGTTTGAAAGGACACAAGTGTTAAGTAGATACCCGAGAATTGTATGAATTTTCAAAGTTTGTAATGATGTTGCATACACAAATTGAGGATAATGTTTTTGTCTAAACGTCGTGAAAATCCCTGTGAATAAGTGATGCGTCACCTGTGAATAAGAGAACGAACAAAGAAAAACAAACCTGTCGTATTTGTAGAACTAACTCCTATAATCCACTGTGCCGTCAAGAAAAGGAAACCTCTCCACAGTTGAATCTTCCCAAACATCCTCCAAAATTACGCCATGACTGTTTGAAAAGAGTGTAATGCGGACATTTTGGATGTGTCACTAAGTGTGGTGGTGTTTTCAGGAGTAATTATACATGGAGAGCTCGAGTGAGCATGACCTCTGACCTGCCTGAGTTGATTTTCCACCTGTTAATCGGGAAGGTTCAGTGGATATTAAAGGGGAAGGGTAAGATTTGTGAAAATATCAGGTAACTAGGACACTTGATACAAAACTGTAATCTATTCTCATGACAATTTGTATTGATTCTGGTGACTCTACAATCTTTCAAAAGAACATTTCAGTTGAAAACTGATAATCAGTTAAAGACAAACGGCTGGAGAGTAGTCTGTTTGCTAAAATTGGCGGGAAATACGCTATGAAAGTTAATATTTCAAAGCGGTGTAGAAAACATAAACCAATACTGACAATTTGTATGTTATTAATACTGAGTGAAAAATTCTACTCTTCACTCCAAACAGACATTTAACGAACTTTCCCGACAGACCATTCGGACCGAAAAACACCCAAAATAAACCGGTTTTACCAGAACGGAAAGAGTTTTAGTCATCAAAAGCTTTGTCTCTATCTCTCCAGTAATCTGCATCACAGCAAGTTCCTTATCTAATAGACATATACCACAATGAAGAGACCCACACAATGATAATGATGTACACATGTCATCTCTATTTCCCCCAAAGTAAAGGTGATTAACAAATTTAGTTTGCAATGCACATCGGGCAATAATATAATATCTTGCAACCAAATGTAAAACTCTATTCACCTACGTCGATGTAGGTTAAAAATCCAGGTTATAAGATACGCCTAAGAGCAGTTACTCAAGCAACTGGATATGATTTTTGTTTTGGCGTATCTATTCACCTATCCTCTATCTCTGAAATGTTCATCGACAAATCATTTACGTTTAACAACCTCTTCAAAAACACAATTGCCTCCAATTTTTTTTTTTATATTTACTTAGAGGTCACCGCAAAACAAGGCTCGTGGAGCCACTCAAGCGTTTTGGGTTACATTACTGAATTGTGAAGAGAGATGTTTGTTTACCCTTAATTTAAACAGTTTCAGGCTGTACCCTGTGGGGAAGCAAGTCCGTGGAAGCTTATTCCATAGCGATGTTGTTCTAGGAAAAAAGCTCTGAGCGTGGAACTTCCTCCTGTTAGGTGGATTGTGGAGGAAAAAAGGATGATTTGTTTCCGTGGAAGTGGCTAAACGGGTTCTTGCTGTGAAGGTTCGTATTGAAGGCACAAATTATTATAATACCATGGTACAACGTAAAAAAAAAAGGAAAATGAAATTCCTACCAACGGTCCCTAATTCATTTCAGGATTTAATAATCTCATGAAACACAGAATTAATTTTACCCCGCCCTAATACTGTAAATGCATTTAAGGTCGCGGGGATTTAATTTCACGGTAGCGGGAAAAATAGACTTTTCGCGGTGGTTTTAAGTTCGCGGTAGCACCATGCACTGTAGTCTCTTATTGCCATGGAAAAAATGTTCGCGGTGGTTTTAAGTTCGCGGTGAAGAGGCCACCGCGAAAACCACGCACATTAAACCACCATGAAAGTTTCTGCATTTACAGTAGCCCCAATAACAAAGACAAAGGACGGATCGTCATGGGTCACTAGACCTCACAGAACCACTCATACACACAGTTACTCATGTAGTGACACACCCAACATGTTCTCATTATACACGTAGGGAAAGGGTGCTGCATAATCTTGAAGGATGGTTCTTAGGATACAACCGTGGTGGTTTCTAACTTTGCTGACGATACAGTGGGTTTCTGGAGTTTACTCTTCGAACACAACAGGTCAGAGTTTGTTGTTTGTCTTCTTTTTTTTAAGGACGCTGTCCTAGTTTGGAAGAGACTTATACGGGAGGGCTGTATACAAGATCTTTAAACGGAAAATACCTGTATCTTCAAGACGTGATACCTGAGGATTGACGTTTTGACGAAAGATGTTCTCCATTTTCTAGTACTTTCCCTTTGAATGTTTCTGTTTTGAAATGAGGAAGGAAGAAATGATAGGGTTTGATCATTATATAAGCGTAAGATTATGCTATAATTGCGTTGGTAAAGTGCATCGAATCTATCTTGACTGCTTGGTTTTGATCAACAGGTGTCGATGTGCAATAAAGTGATCTCTAATTTTATGTAAGACGGACCCGTAAATTTATCGTCTTCCAACAGATGGTAGATCGTGATTGCGTCATCGCCTTAAGCGTATTGCAGACAACTTATCATAGGCGTTGGCGAATCAATGGCATGTGCCTTAATTAAGGGACTGTGCTTTTGTCTCTTAATGCATGTCTTCCAGTTTTGATACATTCATGCACACTCTCATTAAATTCGTTCGCATGTAATCGTATGGTATGAATTTTCTCAAATGTTTACAGACAACGTATTGTTCAGAACAAGATCAAACACCTCTGTAATTTTGTCTGAGCTAGGCTTTTTTTTATTGATGCACAGATCGCCATCTTTACTGTTCTTCCTTGATTAAGGGATTGTACTTTTGTCTCTTTAATGCGTTTAACATTCATGCACACTCAAGGAAATCGTTTTCGTGTAATCGTATGGTCTGATCTTTCTCAATCGACAATACGTATTGTTCAGAACAAGATCAACGTTGAAATCGTGTACACCTCTTTTTGTCAGCTTTTTTGATTGACGTATTGATCACCATCTGTACTCATTTTCCTATTATATGTGTACACTCTAAAAATCATTGCCTTGCATTCTATGATCCTCTTCAATCATTAGCCCGAACCTTCCGAAAATGATTTCATCAGGTCGCTAGAACATATTACATGGTATGTCAAAACTATCCTTTACACAACCAGCACTCTAGTCACAAACTCTGAGGAAAAGATGAACTGATAGACATCAAAACGCAAGTAGGTGACATTACTGGTAGTGTAAAACAAAACTAAAACTCTAATATCAGAACCACGGACCGTTCAGAACCAGATCAACGTCAATGAAATCATGTGTGCTTCTGCATCTGTAATCTTTGAAGATCCAATCTAATAGTTTAAATTGATTTAAATGAGCTATCAGTTAAAGGTCAAAGGTTATTGGATTTATGCTAATGTACCAATGACACGCCATTCAACTGAGGGGTATAATGTTTCAAATTGTCAATTAATATGTAATTACTTGCCTGCAAATATCGTGCCTCTACTTGGCCGACATGAGTGGTGACCTAGACGAGGACAAGTTTTCCACAAACAATTTTCCATTGTTTAGAACACAAATGAAGTAATCTGTATCTTTGTCATTTGTTTTCTCATCCTTACCTGTTCCGATCCCTCATGACTTCAACGAAAAGCGGCCTACAGGCCGATTTGAGCTTCTCATAAATAAACGAGACGAAATAAAAAAAAGAAAGTTAATTCTGTTTCTCTTGCCCTACTTCCGCAGAATTAAATAATGCAACAACTCCAAATGTGACAACATCAAGCGGCATCCAGACATCCAGAAACACAGCGGAGAATGCAACAACGCCTCTCCCAACAGTTTCCAACGTAACATCACCAGTCCAAAGCCTACCAACCGCTCATAACTTAACGTCAACGGGGAACGTTACAACTCCTTATCCTCCAACAGCATTACAAAATGTTACAACGCCATTTAGCAATGCAGCATCCATATCACTTCAATCGCTACACAACGTTACAGCGACGGTTAACACAACCATGATAGATTCACCTGGAATTTCGAACTCAACATCAGGAGCAAATGTTACAATGAACATCACGATGGAACACGCCGTTACCATGGCAACTCCTGAAGACAATGTGACGATGACACCTACAAATGTCACAGCCCATGTAGCTAACGTTACAATAACTCATGCAAATGTCACCAACACTCATATCAATGTTACAACACCTGTAGCTGAATTTGCAATCATTATGACACAACCAAATGTTACAACGCCTATAGCAAACTTTACCAACATCCACCCAAATCTTACAACCCCTGTAGCTAACTTCACCAACACTCCTATCAATGTTACAACACCTACAGCACGCTTTAGGATTACACATGCAAATGCTACAACGCCTATATCTAACTTAACCAACATCCATGCAAATGTCACAACCAGTGCGGCTAACTTTACCAACGTTCATATCAATGTTACAACTAACTTCGTGATGACACATGCAAATGTCACAACGCCTTCAACCAATTTATTCAACTACACCATGCCAGAAAATGGCACCACGCCTATTCCTCCACTAACTATGTCGAACGTTACAACACCATCCAATGTAACTGCACCAGTCACCCCAATACCTCTAACAATGCCCTCCAACACAACAAATCCAATGAACGCGACGGAAGAAAACAAAATAGCGGCCACTACCCCACAAGCCACTGCGCCTTCTTCCGCCCCATCATGCTCCACTCCTTGCCACCTCTATGCCAGTTGTGTCCTACAACAATCCGGGCACACGTGTGTCTGTAGCTCTGGCTACCAAGGAAACGGCGTCACCTGCAGTTTAGGTGAGGCAATTTACCAATTCTTTGATGCTTGTGAATGATATTGGAGATGAAGTTTTGCAAACGCATCAGTCTATATGTGGTGGATTTCTAGATAACTCTAGGGAAAGAAATTACTCTTTCCCCATACAACTTGCCTGGTGATGTTCATATGTAGATATATGCGATTCAGAGACGTTGATCATATGCTTAGTGTTAGATACCGTCTATAAAAAGGTTACGATAGTCCCATAGCCTTTTTGAGGCCTGGGATGGTAGTGACGTGGGTTGTTATCCACTATGGCACATTATTGGGAGGCTATCAGATATTTTATACAGAAGTATTGAGTTAAGGGATAATGACCCGCCCTGAGGTGTATAGGATGCCATAAATAATGGCCGATTCCTATAACCACCGAATAACGGACGAGCGTAATGGTAATGTGCCATTTTCATGTCAAGCAGCTACTCCAGACGAGAGCTTGGAGATGTTTATGAACATAGAGAATTGGGATGGCAACAATTCACTTAAATACTTAAGGCTCCTAAAGCTTTTGGAATGTTTATTTCCAACAGCTGCTCAGCAGGTGAGCCTGGAGATGACCATGAACCTCCCGTACACGTCAGACCTGGCGGACTCCAGCTCACAGGCCTTCAGGACTCTGGCACAGACTGTCTCCAGTAAGGTGAGGGTCTAAGACTATAACGTTAGGATTTCTGTAATGATGACAAATGCTGTAGTTGGTAAAGCCGATTTTATAACACGATTTGCATTCCTGACCCATAACGCATGAGGCCTCCTTCTAGACGTCAATCACAGTCGTGGATAGAAGGGAAGGTGTAACTAGAAAAAACGATGTATGGGTTAGTGAAATGAACATCATTGAAGCCACAGTTTTTAAAGTGACTAAAACTGATGGCCATTTCTCAACACATTTTTAACAGCTCTACAGCTACCTGTCAAGTTCTACCAGCGGCCTTCTCAGCGTCACTGTCACCTGTTTCCGGCCCGGCAGCGTGGTGGCCAAAACTTAAAGGCTGATAAATCTACTGACACATTTAGATCAATTACAAATTAAAGAAAACAACATTTTTCTGTTAACAGATCTACAGCTATCTGTCGAGTTCTACCAGCGGCCTTCTCAGCGTGACTGTCACCAGTTTCCGGCCCGGCAGCGTGGTGGCCGTCGTGAACGCCAACTTCCAGCAGAACGCCTCCGTCAGCTCCAGCGGGGTCCTCAACAGTCTCAAGCTGGCCATTGCCAACGACACTGAGAATCCACTGGGGCTGAATACCAGCTCTATCTCTTTGTAAGTTGTTTCCTTTGTCGTCTTAAAAGTGTTTTACTTTGTCAATTGTTAAGATAAGCTAATGGCAGTGCTTATTTTCCGTGTGTCTGTTTCGAGGCAAAATGAAAAAAAGCCTTGATGGTGCCATCACATTGCGGTGTAATAACGAAATCTATTATTAGTAAGTAAATGGCTGTCTAGCGATCGCATCTCATTTTGTGCCATGTCTTGTGCACATTATTTGGTTTATAGGTTAGTGGAGTTTCATTTTACACAACCAGTAAAGTCTCTCTTCATATACGTTAGGATATCTATCAGACATGTTCCTTAGAGCTTCTAATTGGAGTTCTGCTTGTTGCCGCTAGATATATACGATAAAGGTGATGCATCGATTGGTCAAAACTCCAATATCCCATGTTCTACCACCATATACAAACATTTCGAATCATGTCATTCTGTTCTCTTCAAACTTCTGTAGGTGTCCTGTCGGTGGCTGCAGTGCAGGTGTAACAATAGTTGCCCCATCCTACACCTCAGCAAAAACAGCCACAATGCCGCCTGATGTCTTCAATGCCACCACTCGCGGCAATGTAATGGTCACTGGAAATATGGCAACGATGTCCATGAATAGAACCACGCGTTTCCCTCTAGTGTCGGACAATGTAACAGCAGTTATGAACGTCACAGACCGTTACATGCCAACGTCCAATGCAACAATGTATAATACGACAGGATTCCGCTTAACGGTCGCCAACGCAACAATGCGCGAAAATGCCACAACACCAAGCTACAACGTTACAGCACAAAGAAATGCCACCATGCGTTACATGCCGACGTTCAACGCAACAATGCCACATAATACAACAAGATTCCCGTTAACGGTCGCCAACACAACCACTCCATTGATATACAATCGGACTCGCTTAAACGCTACAGCAAAAGGAAATATAACAGCCAGACCGCATATGACAACGCGTTCACACCTTCCTCTTAACGTGACGACGTCAGATAACGTCACAGCTCCTCTTCAAGTCACGACGCCCAGTTCTATCTCTACATGCTCGACACCGTGCCATCTGTACGCCAGCTGTGTCGCAGGGCAGTCTGGTTACACGTGCGTCTGTAGCTCTGGTTACCAAGGAAACGGCGTCACCTGTACCCTAGGTAAAACTCGAAACTATCTAGACTGAAATATCGCAATATATGAAAACAGTACAAACATATTGGTGACGCCTCAGGGGTGAGCCTAATGGTTTATTTGTTCGCTAAAATTTACAGCAGAGCAAGTTGATGGGATGAGAGAAAAGATGTGCCTAACCTGACTCTAACTCCAGCACTTCATAAAAGAGAAACCATTGGTCGTCAAACATATGAAAACAACATGTAACACAAATAGCATGCTAAGAACATATGGTTACCATCTCTAGTTCCTAGCTGTAGGAAAGAGGTATTCCAATAAGCATTCTATTTGAAAGAAGCTTGTCCTTTTTAGTTGAAAATTGGACTCTGGTGTTTGAAAGAAATGTATGTGTGCTTGTTTTACCTGAGAGGAAATTTTGAAACTTTGCATATCGCAGCTGCTCAGCAGGTGAGCCTGGAGATGACCATGAACCTCCCGTACACGTCAGACCTGGCGGACTCCAGCTCACAGGCCTTCAAAAGTCTGGCACAGACGGTCTCCAGTAAGGTAGGAATGAAGTTCTATACTAGTTATATATTTTAATAGAAGCACATGTAATACCATCATATGACAGTAGTCATAAAACAGCCAAATTTAAAACTATCATCTCGAGGAGGTTACCACGTTAACAGCCCTATTACTCATTAGGTACCTACTGGCTGGCAAAATACACCAGATTTTTATTATTATCATTATGACATAATCTATGATTAAAGCCCACCAGCAATGTTAACGACAGTCAGTAATGAGAAAACTTGCGTTGTAAAATAGTTGGACCATTAGAATTTCCTTTTACAACCAGTAGAGGCTCACGTAAGCATGTTAGACTTAATTGGTCGTGTAAAAAAAACGTCCAATATCCCATGTTCTATCAAACAGCTGAAATTATTTTCAGGTGCTTTCATCCGTTTTAAAGCTTTGTATGGTAATTACAAGGTCTACAGCTTGCAAATGCAAAACAAAATCCGTCAAAAGAACGCATAGAAACAAGTTGATAGAAAATCATCGATATCAATGAAGTACTGGTGCTGAGGAGTTCAAAATCTGGGAAATGATGAACTTTGATTTATTTGGCTAGATTTTCGCTTACCTGTCGAGCTCGTCCAGCGGCCTCCTCAGCGTGACTATCACCAGTTTCCGGCCCGGCAGCGTGGTGGCCGTCGTGAACGCCAACTTCCAGCAGAACGCCTCGGTAGACTCCAGCAGCGTGGTCAACAACCTGAAGCAGGCAGTCGCCAATGACCCTGATAATCCTCTAGGGGTGGATACAAGCTCGCTTGCAGTGTAGGTTGATCTACCTTTTCGTTTCTAATCTCTTGATAATGAAACAGTAAATCATTCTAATTATTTAGACGCTTGAAGTAGTGAACAACTTGAAGCAGGCCGTCGCCAATGATCCTGCGAATCCTCTAGGGGTGGATACAAGCTCGCTTGCAGTGTAGGTTGATCTACCTTTTCTTTTCTAATCTTGCGATAAAGAAACAGCAACAGATTTTGGTTATTTAGACGCTTGAAGATATCCATCGCAAAATACAATATTTATTGACACAAACGTACATTGACACAAACGTAGGCGTACAGCTTCTACACATACATACAAACAAGTGAATACAAATCGACCAACTTACAAGAATCATATTGCATGAAATGCTCTAGTGACTATTGTCTTTATACTCCAAATTGGAATAGGTGTCCAGTTGGTGGCTGTGGTGTTGTCGTTTCAACAACACCTGTTACCAACACGACAGTGTTACCGGTGATGCCTACAGTACGGCCAGTGAACGTCACTGGCGTCGTCCAAAACGTCACCATGCGTCAAAACGTCACCATGCGTCAAAACGTAATCAACACGACAGCGTTATCCGTGGTGCCAACCGCAAGACCACTGAACGTCACCGGCGTCGTACAAAACATCACCATGCGTCACAACGTGACAAACACGACAGCGTTACCGGTGGTGCCAACCGCACGGCCATTGAATGTCACTAACGTCATGCAAAACGTCACCATGCGTCACAACGTAACCAACACGACAGCGTCACCTGTGGTACCAACCGCACGACCAGTAAACGTCACCGGCGTCGTCCAAAACGTCACGATGCGTCACAACGTAACCAACACGACAGCGTTACCCGTGGTACCAACTGCACGACCACTGAACGTCACCATGCGTCACAACGTAACCAACACGACAGCGCTACCCGTGGTACCAACCGCACGACCAGTGAACGTCACTGGTGTCGTCCAAAACGTCACAATGCGTCAAAACGCCACCGTCTATATGACAACGCGTCCACAGTTGCCTCCTAACATGACAAGGCCAGAAAACGTCACTACGACTCTCAAAACTACCACACAAATCTCTACATGCCCGATGCCGTGCCATCTGTACGCCAGCTGTGTCGCAGGACAGTCTGGTTACACGTGCGTCTGTAGCTCTGGTTACCAAGGAGACGGCATTACCTGTACCCTAGGTAAGATATTTGAGTGTCTTTTGTTTTCTCCCTTGCAGTTTAGAGAAAAGTGGATCTAAAAATGGTATCTAATTAATGATATCAAGTCAACAGACGTTATATTTTGGCAATTTGAAACCTCCGTCCGTCTAAGTGATATCTCCAAATGCCAACGCATGTTAATAGATGCTATGAATATAGGTTACTTCAGAGATAAAGGTGAACTAGTGTTACGGGCTCTAAGTTTTGGAATGTTTATTTCTGCCAGCTGCTCAGCAGGTCAGCCTGGAGATGACCATGAACCTCCCATACACGTCAGACCTGGCGGACTCCAGCTCACAGGCCTTCAGGACTCTGGCACAGACGGTCTCCAGTAAGGTAGGAATGAATAGGTGTATTTCAGTAAAGTCATATTCAATACCAGCAAGTTGAGGTTGGTAAACAAGAGCCCATGAATGATTTCTTTTACTGCACAATCATTTGACAGCCTAATGGCGTAAAACGCCAGGCTTTGTACATTCGGGCAGATTTGTCTGATCTGATCATACCGGGATGGACCCCTACTATTTTCGATAGGTGTGTCGGGTTCTTTACTGTGCTTGAGGTGGGGTTTTTCTACGGAACCTCCATTTAAGTCCTATCCGAGGGACGTCGTGTGAAGGAATTGGTATAGAGTGGCGTTTCTCAAGATCAAAACATCGGGACATGTCAGGTCTTCAGCTTTGAGTCAACAACGTCAATATATAATTTAACTTTTATTTTCAGTGACATCGGCTTCTGAACTTGTAGCAAATGACGCTGTGGATGCCAGTAGTACAGTTGTACAGTAGATGCGTAAAAGTCAAATTACCTAGCATAACATTATGTCATACTATAGATACTGTATCCTTTTCCCTCAGATTTTCATCTACCTGTCAAGCTCGTCCAGCGGCCTTCTCAGCGTCACTGTCACCAGTTTCCGGCCCGGCAGCGTGGTGGCCGTCGTGAACGCCAACTTCCAGCAGAACGCCTCGGTAGACTCCAGCAGCGTGGTCAACAACTTGAAGCAGGCCGTCGCCAATGACCCTGACAATCCTCTAGGGCTGGATACAAGCTCACTTACAGTGTAGGTTGATCTACCTTTTCTTTTCTAATCTTATGATAATGAAACAGCTCATTCTGATTATGAAGTCGCTTGCAATTGAAGTAGAATCAAAGTAGCGTATCCACTGATGAAATGCTTTGGTGACTATCGTCTTGACTTTTTGTGTTTGCAGAATGTTTAATTGAGCCCCTCCCAACATATACTTTCTCTATCATATTATTGAAATCGGAATTAGGCAGCATTGCACTCGATTTATTTTCCAATAGAAGTCTCTTTAGAACACAGTAGTGAAAGCTTCACATATCTTTCTTTCAAATAAAATGGAAATAGGTGTCCAGTTGGTGGCTGTGGTGTCGTCATTCCAACCACAACAATGGACAACACGACAGCGTCACTCGTGATGCCAACCGCGCGACCACTGAACGTCACCGACGTCGTCCAAAACGTCACGATGCGTCTAAATGTAACCAACACGACAGCGTTACTGGTTGTGCCAACCGCACGACCAGTGAACGTCACTATGCGTCACAACGTAACAAACACAACAGCGTTACCGGTAATGCCTACCGCACGACCAGTGAACGTCACTGGTGTCGTCCAAAACGTCACGATGCGTCAAAACGTAACCAACACGACAGCGTTACCGGTTGTGCCAACCGCACGACCACTGAATGTCACGATGCGTCAAAACGTGACCAACACGACAGCTTTACCCGTGATGCCAACCGCACGACAATTGAACGTCACAATGCGTGACAACGTAACCAACACGACAGCGTTACCCATGATGCCAACCGCACGACCACTGAACGTCACCGACGTCATGCAAAACGTCACTATGCGTCACAACGTCACCGTCTCTATGACGACGCGTCCACGTCTTCCTCTCAACATGACGACGTCAGAAAATGTCACGACGACTATCCAAACTACCACACAAAGCTCTACCTGCTCGACACCGTGTCATCTGTACGCCAGCTGTGTCTCAGGGCAGTCTGGTTACACGTGCGTCTGTAGCTCTGGTTACCAAGGAAACGGCGTCACCTGTACCCTAGGTAAGAGTCGGAACTATATCGACTGAAATATCGCAGTACATGAAAAGAGTAAAATAATTTGGCAACGCCTCAGGGGTGAGTCAAATGGTGTGTATGTTCATTAAAATTTACCACAGAGCAGGTCGTTGGAATGAGAGAAAAGGCGTGCCTAACCTGACTCTACCTCCAGCACTTCATAGAAGAGAAACCATTGGTCGTCTAACATACGACGAAAAACATGTAACACATACTAAGAACATATAGCTACTAGCTCTTCCTAGCTGTATGAATGGAGTATTGGAATAAGTATTCTATTAGAAAGACGTTTGTCTTTAAAGTTGAAAATGGGAGTCCGCTATTTGGCAGGAGCAATTTATGTGTGTTTGTTTGTTTGTTTTGCCTGAGAAGATAATTTTGTTGTTCACAGCTGCCCAGCAGGTGAGCCTGGAGATGACCATGAACCGCCCGTACACGTCAGACCTGGCGGACTCCAGCTCACAGGCCTTCAGGACTCTGGCACAGACAGTCTCCAGTAAGGTACGGATAGATAGATGGATTGTTTCAATAATTCATACCATAGCAGTAATAGCTGAATTAACTGATGAAGAAGAAACTTACTTCAGTCACAGAGACTTCATTACACGATATAAAAAATAAGAAAAATTAGAGATCTTAACTTAAGAACTGCAAACATTGACTTGCATTAACAAATAGTGATTGCAGTTAGGGAGGAAAAACAAGGCAACATCAAGAGAAAAATAATGTAAATATATATAGATATGTATATAATAAGTAACTGATATGGTAATTGTCAAAGTCTACAGTTTGCAGATGCAAAACAAAGCACATTCAAACAACGTACAGAAACGAGTTGATACAGAATCACTGTAATCAATGAATTGCTGGTTCTAAGGAGTTCAAATTCTGCGTAAGGACTAACTTGGCTTTATTTCACTAGATTTTCATCTACCTGTCGAGCTCGTCCAGCGGCCTTCTCAGCGTGACTGTCACCAGTTTCCGGCCCGGCAGCGTGGTGGCCGTCGTGAACGCCAACTTCCAGCAGAACGCCTCGGTAGACTCCAACAGCGTGGTCAACAACTTGAAGCAGGCCGTCGCCAATGACCCTGATAATCCTCTAGGGGTAGATACAAGCTCGCTTACTGTGTAAGTTGCTCGACATTTTCTATTTTATAATCTGTTGATTAAGAAAACATAACTAACCCTGATGATTTAGTTTCATGATGAACACTGTAGAATCAAAGGCGTGTAAGCATACAATATTGAAAGCTTTGTCTAATCTATTTATTTCAAATGAAATGGAAATAGGTGTCCGGTTGGTGGCTGTGGTGTCGTCATTTCAACAACACCTGTGGCCAACACGACACTGGCAATAGCCATGACATCAGGTCCTGCAATGAATATGACTACAGTCATGGCAACAAGGTATGTTTGTCTTGCCTTTCCCCTCTTTTTGTTTGCATTATCCATAAAACATATGGAATCTTTTGTGAATTTTACATTTTCTTGCTGTTATTTTATAGGCAAAACGTCACGATGATGGCCAATATAACTACACCGGCACCGCAGACAAACGCTACAGTCAATGTTAGACAGGCTCCAAGAACAACTCCCATGGTTACACAGCCTCCAGGACAACTCCCATGGTTACACAGCCTCCAGGACAACTCCCATGGTTACACAGGCTCCAA
>NC_049988.1:17173459-17176911 GCF_000003815.2 Branchiostoma floridae
CTGGAGATTAGGAAAATACGGCCACAAGGGTTACTGAAGAGTTGTCTCATGGACATATTCTAACATATAATTCAACTTGAAGGTTGATGCTGAGTAGCTTGGAGTTTCTATCAAATGTGCCATTCACCTGTAATGCGCCAGTACATCGCCCGCCGTCAGCCATTCTATCGGCAAAGACAATGGCGTAGTTCTCATCAGGACCGGATGGTAGAGTCAGGAACTCTTTCGGGCTCCCTGATGCCATGTCGTGGCAATAGACGCGGAGGGATACGTCCTTCTCCGTTGCGAAAGGGTAGAGTGTGTACTCTCCATCGTCGGCCTCGGGGTTTAGAGACTTCACTTCAGAGCACGATGCTGCCTTGTGGCCTGGAACAATGAGTTAGCATGTACATGTATGTTGGTATTAGATGTTAAACGTAGATAAGGAGAAGTCATGTTTTGGTAAAGGTTTAAAAACTATAGGAATAGATATGTGTGTATGTAAAAGATCCGGGAATAGCTATCATATCTAAATGCATGGTTTCCTTCCTGGACTCCGTTACAGAGCACGGGATATAAAACTCACAAGCTGTGAGATGAAGTCCCAGGAAGGACCGACCAGAAAGAAGCAGGAGAGAGACAGGGTTATGTCATATGGGCAGCCCCAGGGTTGTAGCCAGCCTGAAATAATTTTCAGTCCCCTTTGATTTTGAATGGGAATCCTATCGAGCACCGAAGGCATGGTGTGACGTTTCGCGCCATTTCTAGAGAAAATTTTTAAATCAAGACCCTCTGAAACACTATTTCCTGCATTTTGAGGTGCAAATTTTGCTTGTAGACTAAGCTGTTCAATGGCATCTGTTTTGGTGAAGAAGAACACATGGGTTTCAGTTTTTTTTACATCTTTACATATCAATTTTTGTCTGTCCCAGGGGACGGAATGGGGAAAACTTTTTTCAGTCCCCAGCTGCAAAATTCCTTTAAAGGACTGAAGGACAGGTGCTGGCTACAACCCTGGGTAGCCCTAATGGCTGCCTGACACATCAAGGTACTAAGACGTTAAAGCTAGAGGGATACTGTCGTCGAAGGACAGACAGAGGAGCAGAATTCCTCCGTATCCATGACACGGCAGCAGAGCAGGTAACACAACTGGAAGCGACCCTTCGACTCCAACTTACCACGATCCTCAGACATGAGCCGCAAGATACAGAAAGGTAATAGAATACTATCTGCTTCCAGTCACTCTTATAGATATTTCCGTTAAATTGGACCTTGCATTGCTCAACCACATCTTCTTCAATTTTCTTAAAACATACATTGGCGTGTTGTACTTACACTGCGGGTGCATCAGATGCATTTTCTTTCCGGCAGGCCAGCAGTGTCCACACCATCCCCCACATCGGGCAGAGGCAACCTGAATAAAGTCGGATGTTGTGGTAAAACTTGTTATCATATCAAAGATTCCACCGACGAGATTTCAAAACTGATGATGCGAAAGTCGAATTTTACTAACTATTGTCTTGATCTATGCCACAATAATCATACTGCGGCTATGTTGTTACTTTCCAGACACGTTCACGAATGTCTAAACGTCAACAATGCTTGCTCATTCACTACAAGCTTAGGCCAGTGCCTTGGAATGATGGAACCCACACCCAACTCCGTAAGGTTTTGTGATATTGTGCATTTTTCAGGGATTACTTGTTACGCATCACAGGCCTCCTGATGTCCACAAAAAGTCTTATTGGTTTGCTTCGGGATAATTTGCATGCCTGAAAACTGCAATCTATGGCATCAGAGTCTAGATACCAATGTACAGCTTATGTACTAAGCGAAGACTATGTTTTCTTGTCAATGCGATGTAAATGAAGCCGGAAAATCAGCTAAAACGTTTATATGAATGACGGAAAAAAGCAACATTTTTTCCAAGATTATTTTGAGCAACCTTGGATATGTTAAGACCCCTTGCTAGTTGTTAGAGATATACCGTTGATCCAGCACGAAGTTATCTTTTTTGCTGAAAGTTTGTGTGGCGTGACTTATTACCGAGCAATATGATATAAGTCACAGACAAATTTCAAACCTTCCTATCCTTGGAGATGGACATGTCGTGGATGGTCAGAGACTCCGGCCAGCGCTCCTCCATGACCCAGTGGACATCAGGTGCCAGCACGAGTTCCGTCCCAGTCAGATCCACCTTGAACGTGCCTTTAGCGCATCCCTGTTTCCACGAGTAACAGTCGCCAGCGTGCCCGTAGTCTACTTTGTTGGGCCCTGTGGTCAATAGAACAGTGAGTCATTAGACATTCTAGATCACCAGATATTTTCCTCCCTCGGCAAAAGTTGAACAAGTCTTCTACACTTGAAATGTTTGAGCGACAAAATTAGTATTTTAGTGGCAAGACACCTTCCTGCACGATTGACTAGATGTAATGCTGCAGAAAGTTTGTCTTTTTGACTTGATGTATGGAGGTATTATCCATAGCAACCGGTAGATCTTGAACATTCAACACTACATACTGGTTACATTGCAGCTCGACAGACAAAAGCTATGTCTTTATTGTAACGTAGCCACATGTTGACTTACCATTCGTTCTGGCAAAGGTGTAGTCATCTCGGATAACCTCGACCCTGGAATTCTCAAACTTGATTCTGAGCTTGCTGAACTTCGTGGTCCCGGCACGGGAGGCATACGGGTCCTGTAGACAATGATCACAAAAAGCGGTTTCACATTATGATCGATTAAAAAAACATGAGATTTATTGAAGTGTTCGTTACACAGATATGGTCTAAGGTACGATTTAGTAATCTGGCAACTGCATAGTATCAGCGGTGTATAGCTTTTAACTTTGATAGTTTTACTCACCTGTAATGCGCCTGTACATCGCCAGCCGTCAGCCAGTCGATTAGCAAAGACAATAGCGTAGTTCTGATCAGGACCGGATGGTAGAGTCAGGAACTCTTTCGGGCTCCCTGATGCCATGTCGTGGCAATAGACGCGGAGGGATACGTCCTTGTTTGTTGGGAAAGGGTAGAGTGTGTACTCTGCATCCTCGTACTTTGGATTTAAAGACTTCTTTTCAGAGCACGATGCTGCCTTCTTGCCTAGAATGATTGATTCATGTTTTCATAAGATTTCGCATCTGTCGACAGTTAAATTCTTCTTATCCAATGAAAATACCCATCAATACCTGTCACAATTTTATGAAATAATGAATGAAGAAGACATTCATTGCACTTTTCTGCTCTCACAAGCTAAGTACAGGTGGGGGTGATAAAATTCTAAGTAGTTCTAAATAATCTAAGTACTAGTACTAGTGAAGTAAGAGCACGTTTTCTTACCACTACAAAGTCTAATGTATGCTAGTTTGTACAGGTTCGACTTCTTACCTCTTCTTAAGGAAATATTTCCCTTTGACAAAGAGGAAGGGTATTTGACACACAGCTTTTAGGTGGTCAAAACTAGAAAGGGG
>NC_049988.1:17177011-17213716 GCF_000003815.2 Branchiostoma floridae
CGAAAATCACAAACGTAACTTGACCTTGCCATGGTTGAGGTCACGTATTGTTGCCGAACTACCATATATAGCGTATTCCCATGAGACCTTGCGCGCTCGCCTCTGTGTCATTATTGTTCAAGGATATCGTAAAACACCTCATTTGAGATCACTCAACCGGAGGGTTCAAACAAGTGGCCATGTAACGTTACAATTGTAGCTATTCCAAAATAGTGAATGTAAAAGAACTTAATTGCAAAGGATACAATGTGTGGCGACTAGTACATATAAACAGTTGAACTACATGTAACATGAGTTGCTGATATCTAACAATTCTAATGACTAATCTGATTTCTTTCTGAATAATGGTAGTATAAACAAGTAGAGCCAGCGTTATGTGTGCTATATTATGGAACATTATGTTAATGACAGTGTACTGATTCAAAAAGTGTGGTATTGCCTTGTTTTTGTAAGGCTTTGTATAGAAATTGACCGACTTGTACTTATATTTACTTGCGCTCCTCTCTGTGTCGCTTTATTGTTCAAGGACATCGTAAAACGCCGGGATATTTATTTTGAGACCACTCAACCGGAGAGTTCAAATAAGTGGTCATGTACATTTTCAAACTCTTTTAAAATAGGGATAAGGTAATTCTGCAAACCTATTGCATAACAAGATTATTTGTACACTACTAATGGTTTAATTCAACCTACGTTTTGATGACCGTCTGTCACCTTCGTCTGGGCAATTCTGATTGATTCATTGCAGCAATATTAGCTAAGTGAGACCTTAATACAGAGCATTTAGTCTTTTTTTCAATGACTTTTACCATTTATCTCAAAACTGTAGTGCATGTATGATTAAAATATTGCTCCGTATATGTCTGCTTTTTGTCAGCCCTCCAAAAAAGTTATGAAACGCTGGGGTATGGTATAGACTTGGGGTGGGTATCGGTACAGTGTACCGGATGTTGGACCTATTGGAAAATTAACAGATTATATGATCAGACATTCGCATGTTTAGGGCCGGGGGCTTACCGGTCGAAGAAAATTATACCAAAGTAGAGTGGGGTCTTTAGTTATTTCTACCAAGTTTTACAGTCAATTGTATAGAGGCAGTTAACGTCAGCCTTGTAGGATTTTCTAACGCCATGAGGAGTCGAATACTCCGAAAAAGATAGTGAAATGGACCATTGTTCTGAGTATCGATATCGTCCATTCACAGGTTTTCACAGACAATGAGGTTCAGATTCAGGTCATGACTTGGACCTGATCCTCTGGACCTGAACCGGACCTGGACCTAAATTTTCTGTGCCGGTACCCACCCCTAGTATAGTTCAGCGATATGGCGACCACCGTTTTGGAGATGAAAATTTATGGAGACAATCTCCAAACAGCCTCCTACAAAACATCGATCGACAGGAGGCAGAAGATGAACCAGATAACCCTATGATTACGTCGATGAAGATTAGACATGCAGGTAATAAGATATGCCAAAAACGCAGTTACTTAAGCAACTGGATATGATTTTGGAAACGGTCCGACGTTTTAGATAGCATCCACTTATCTGTCGTCAGTGACTCTTTCGGTGTCTCTTTCAGTGTCACTGACAAAAGATACTGGATGTAATGTGAAACTTCTGACCGTTTCAAAATCATCTCTAGTTGCCTAAGTAACTGCTTTTTTGGCATATCTTATCACCTGCATGTTTAATGTTCATCGACGTAATATAACCCTATGATTCATCGATTACTCGACACGGTCGGAAACAATAAATCCGTTAAACCCAGACAACAATGGCGACATCACCGTCTCCTCACGTCACTGACGCGCAACACGTATTGTGGGTTGTCTGACGGATTACCTCCACACAATAAGTTATGACAGACATGTACATTCCGACAATGTCAGGCCCTGATATATCATAATCTATGGGCTTTTTATCGCGCGGATCTTGACATGCAAGGGGATAGACATTACGGGATTGACATCACGTAAATTCAGGGCTCGACATACCACTTGTGTATGCAAGCTGAGCCACATTGCATTTCCAGCTTAAGAAAAAGTGAATTGCTTCGCAATAACCATGTTCACCCTCATTCATACAGTATGTACAGCAGTAGAATTTGAGTTGACTAACCCCACACAATCCTTTACATACGAAAAACGTGACTTGTCTCTACTGCTGAGCGACTTGAGTCACCTGTCGAGCTAACTCAAGCCAAAAGGGAAAATGACACTTTAGGGCGCGGTCAAAAAGGTCGTGCGATCGTCGTACGATCGCTAACTTTGGGCAATATGGAGGACATAAATGTACGTCTCCTGCACAGTTCAACTGTCTTGGGTACATAAAATGCTGTTTTGGATCCATGTCGGTGGTTGTTTCTGTCACGGCCTGCTTGAAAATCCCATGGCATCAAAATCGTACGACGATCGCACGACCTGTCACCGCGCCCTTATACCCCTGTCACATTATCCGGGATCTTCGGGCGTATCGATGGAAGATCGGTCATATTTAAGATCGACAGAGTGTTGCGCGTATTTTTCACCTGAAAACCGTCCCTGTCACATATAAGCTATACTTTGTACCTTGTATAATTGTTGTGCAATAAAGTTATTGTTATAAGGGATTTCGTCAAATGTGACAGGGGTATAATTATAAGTACCCTAAAGTTGTTTATTCTGAGTCTATTCCGAAAACGCTTGTGTAAAATCAGCCACATGTCGGGTTTAAAATGACTGGTGCATTGTTTTCAACAGAAGCGAGGGAACAACCATCGAGGGAAGTTATTCACCTGTAAGCACACACCTGCGTGACACCTTCAAATCAACCTCTCAATTATTCATGAGTTAGAGATATCCTACAGAGGTGGGAGGGGGGCTCATTCGCTGCCATTCGTGAGAGACGGTAATTTCAACATAAATCATTACGAGAACACAATCAAACGACTTCGAATGACAATATCTATGTTCTAACAAAGGACAAGAACTATTGTAGTTTTGGTTAACATCTATTTAAGTGAAATACCCGGTATTTGCACGAAGTAATTTCCTTTTATCATTTCTGCAAGGAAAAAAGAAATGCCCCTAGATTGCTAGATAAACTCGCTTATGATAATTTTCCACATATTTAGCAGTGAAAGCTCTATTTCTGTTTTGTATCATTTATGACTACATGCAAATTAACATGTATGTAATGACACTACGGTACATTTATCACATTGGGCGTAGCCCGTTTTGGGTCGCTTTGAAAATTCAAAATTCATACGCCACAAAACACACGCCCAACAAAACGTATATGACTTTAAAATGAATATAACTATGACACTTATATTGACGTTGACTCTTCCTACTACTAGATAGAATTATCATTACTACGGCTGCAATGCCATCGTACACCGTTTATCTAAGTAGCTAGGGACGCTACAACCCTCCCAAAGGAATAACCATTAATGCAATCGTCATAGCAAATAGTTTACAACAATGAAATGCAAATACCTTGGACGGAAAACAGTCAAAGATAAGCACACCTCCATCCAAGTCTTAAGCTTCTTGAGCTCAATGTTGCAAACATTCTATTTGCATATCAGCCTTTTATGATGAATGTTTCTGAAGTCATTATTCTTGTTCACAACCAACAGAGAGACAGTCTTGCTATTGTGTGTGGTTATCCTTAAACATAAAGATAAATCAATAATTGTCAACTTGCGATAATACAGTTTTGACAGGCTTTCCATTTTTGTTATAATCACTTGCTATCAATAGGTGACAGCAACACATAGACAACATATACTTTACCAGTAACATTCACAGCTCAATACTAATGTTGCATTCAAAGTCACTACTAATACCACAGCCCACTATCTCAAAACATCTCCTTATATCCCTGCAGCTGTCACATTATCCACGATCTTAGGGCGTATTGATGGACGATCGGCCATATTTAAGATCAACAGAGGGTTGCGCATATTTTTCACCTGAAAACCGTCCCTGTCACATATAAGCCATACTTTGTATATTGTACAATTGTTGCGCAATTAAGTTATTATTATAAGCGAGGCTCGTGCGATTGCCGCAGGATCTTCGTCCGATTGATTTTCGCCAAATGTGACAGGGGACAGCCAAGCATGTGTCCTACTATGTTCAGCTGTCTTGCTGCACAAAACGCTCTCTTGGATCCTTGTGGGTGGTTGGCTCTGTCACTGCCTGCTTAAACATCCTCAAAATCGTACGACGATCGAACGACCTACATGCGACCGCGCCCTGAAGAATGTCATGATAGATGTATGACACTAAAAGGGTTCTTACCTGTTGTCCTGGTGTACACCTGTAAATGCTTGACTAAAACCTTCACTGAACGCCTTGCCCTCGACTTTGTCAATGTCACGGAGATGCTATGAAAAATCGATAAATCCACTTTACTGTACACAGTAACGTTACACGTCTTCGTATGCTGTGAGTACCTAACAGTAACAGTATAGGTACTATAGAACACACTAGGGGTGGGTACCGGTAGAAAAAAATTCAGGTCCAGGTGCGGTTCAGGTCCAGAGGGTCAGGTCCAGGTTCGGACCTGAACCTGGACCTGATGCAGTATGTAACAATCTGGGAATGAACGATACTCAAAACAATGGTCCATTTCGCTACAAAGAAATCTGTTTCGTGGAGTATTCGACTCCCACTGGCGAGTCCACATTTTCACCGTGGTCGAGTGATGAAAAGTAAGACTTTGGGGGTCTGCTAGTGATTCGGAACTTGGACGTTTAGATTCTACGTATACGATTCTAACTACAGGAGTACTTGGCCACTGAAGTACATTGGTGTGGCGCAGTGCATTATATGCGTTATGTATGTAACGTTAAACGTGCAATTTCCCATATAATAAACTGATAATAATGTTAGCTTTGCCTTCGCATCAAATTGAAACAAAGGGTTATGTGATACCAGGGATGTAAAACTGAATGGTTTGGAATCATTATATAAAAACTTAATAATGTGTATCGTTAATACGGTGTATCGTTGCAACGGTTAGCTGCTTTCAGCTTGAATTTAGAATAAGTATCTCTTTCTCTGGCTGTAATAAATGTACATAATTGTTCTTGTCTAGATTTATGATGAACACTCCCTAACATAAGCCTAGAAAAACTAAATTAATGTCCTAACTGCCATAACTGTTACATCTATCGTGGTTGATTTGTTGTAGAATACAAACATGATAAATGACAGGTAGACGTTCCTGACCTGGCCAGGTGAAGCTATGTGATCACTCAGAACTGTGAGTTGTCCTTCAGTCGTCCCGTGTGTAGGGGCGTCAAACAGCTACACATGAGCGTTACAAAGCCCAATATACTTATGGAGAAGGATTAGCCTTCACCAGGCCTTCCTACGGGGGTGCGGGGATCGTAAAATCCCGGGGGAAAAATCGGGAAATTTGCCAGGGAAGTTTTCCCTCCTGCCAATTCCTCTGGTAGTAAAACTCTCCTGTCAAGTTATTCTCCCTACAATAGCCAGCTTTGTCTGGTAGAGACTAGAGTAGGGTCGGGATGGCCCAGTGTGCTTGGCAAAGTGGGGACATAAGAAGCTCGTACATTCACTCCCGTCACCTGAAGACAGCAGTTTAACATGTCATTTTAGACGAATATGGACATAAGGCCAAACAAACTGCAGCCAACACGTGTCCAGCTGGACTTCGTACAAACCCTGTGGTGTTCGATTACATTATGTAGCAAGTGGTAGGACAGAACTAGAGGGGCTGGCCACCAGATGCAAAGACATCTCTTCTCCAAACAAATTTAACACGAGGGGGCAAGGTGGGAGGACCTGTACAAAATGGTTGGGTTCAAACTAATGATTGTTGAAGTATCAACAAATTTGAATTTGTAAGAACTTGCGATAAACTATCATCATTATTACAGTTTAGAGTTAGCATTTTTTAGACTAGACTTAGGAGTATACACATTCTTTACTGTTCTTCACTATTTGTTTGTCTCCTTTCATATTACCTGCAACTAGTCCACAGGCATATGAATTCGCAATACTATCATCAATATTAACGAGAACTCACCTTGTCCCTTGTCGGGACTAGCCGGAAGTTATTCCAATACTCCGTTGAATCGCTCCTTACTCATCAACTTTGACGATAATCCGGCGAGTTCACATGCAGCAGTGTTACACCAACCTCACGTATAGGCCGTGTACCCTAACAGTAAACGTACACGGTGTACTATACAACTACACATCATCACAAATTCGCAACGGTTGTTTACAACATAATCTTGCTGCGCCTCCGCCCAACGACAAATTGGCGCCCTCGTGTGATGTATTTCATTGAGGGTGATTATCGGACTTGTGACGAGCATTGTCTGGGGTAATGACGCAGGCGAACATCGCGTCAACAATGTAAGCAGTCGACTGACGATCATTCAGGGAAGATGAAAGAAAATTCCGAGAACCTAGCGTCACTATATGATAATTTTGTTTTGCGTGTGTTTTTGTGCAGGTGTGTATGTGTGTGCTTGCGTGTGCTTGTTTGTGAGTTTGTGTGCGTGTGCGTGTTTGTCTGCTTGTTTATTTGTGTGTGTGTTATGTGTGTGTGTGTGTGCGTGCGTGCGCTCTTGTTTGTGTGTGAGTTTGTGTGTGAGTTTGTGTGTGAGTTTGTGTGTGTGCGTGTCTGTGTGCATGTATGTGTGTTTGTGTGTATGTATGTCTGTCTATCTGTTATTGAAAAAGCCTTTAAGTTTAAGGTTACATTTCTGTAATTGCCCAAGACCATGTCTTAAAATGTTAATTTTGAAGTCGCCAGCTACAGTCGGTAGTTGTTAAGATAGATGGTACGCAACATAATGGCCTCATATAAATTCATGCAAGGTATTTCTGTCCTTTTTATCATCCCTACGTCAAATTTTGGGTGTGTCTCAGCACGTTGTTGCTCATTACAATTGCCTAGTGATGAATGCTTAAAGATAGATTTGATTAGAATTAAATGCACATGGCAGGTATGACTTGTTGTAGAGATGTATATTGTCAGTAATTCTTCCACAGTTTTTGTCTGTTTATTTTTGTAAAGGAGTGTCATATCTATCTATCTATCTATCTATTTATCTCTCTCTCTCTCTCTCTGAGAGAGAGAGAGAGTGAGAAGGAGAGATAGGTGCAAATTAGTTGGCAGGTACGAAGTGTTCTATAGATGTATATTGTCAGTAATTCTCCCACGGTTTTTGCCTGTTTGTTTGTAGAGAAGTGTGGACTCATTTCCCAAGCTAACAGACATCTTTAGCGCCACAGTCGTTCCTTAGTAGGACATATGGAGCCACAATGTTCCGGTTTGAATGACTAGCATTTCCAATAGGGAAAGATTATGCTGGAGGTATAGATAGCAGATTATTTATACATAAATACATATAGCAGATTGGATTACAATATGTCTTGTTGGAAGCGACCCCCCCCCCTCCACACACACACACACACACACATCTGATACTAGATCTGAGGACCATAGCATATCCAGGTCATAAGATACAAAAATGGAAGTTCTGCTGCAATACCAAGGCCACATACTAGGGGTCCTAAATTGATCTTGACCTTTGTCTTCCCAACACCTACCTTCATACATAATATCATTGTGATCTATTATGAAGTTCTTGAGTTATGCTGACTACAAAAATCCGGAAACACACACGCACAAACACACACACACACACACACACACACACACACACACACACACACACACACACACACACACACACACACAAGCACACACACAGATACAACCAAAACAATATCTCCATTTTCATTGAAATAATGAGCCATGACCCACTAGCTGTGAATAACGCCGTACATATATGGCCTTGTGTTCTCATCAGTGTGTTCTGGGTTGTATCATCAACACAATGTACAATGGAGTCATTCATGTCATCTAGTAAGGACATCTGTATTGACTATTGTCACTAGCCCATACAAGATCGCACACTCAAACACACACACCTACACGCACAAGGCCACATGAGATGAGCTACAAGTTAATTCCATTCAGACTGGATAACACATTCTCTTGTGAAAATGACCACACTGCCACGCCCGTCAGAGTATCTGTATCTGTATCTATGTAGCCGGTATAACCGCCGTTCGGCGTAACACACCAGCTTCGCAGGCACGCGGCGCGGCAGCAGCTGGTTATATTACACCGAACAACCTGTCACACCTAACTTGAGCACATCTATCTGCAAGCGTTCTTTAAAGCTATCCAGAGAAGATGCCCCTACTGTGCTTGGTGATAACAAATTCCACTCTACGAATATAAAAATACGAATTTTTGAACACATCAATCCTAGGTTGGTAACTCTGGTACTTGAAGTCATGGCTGTTTCTTGTTCTTTTTTGAGCTGATATTAGATACTTATCAGTCGGCACGTCCACCAGCTTATTGATGGGCAAGTGAAACAGGTACTAATTGAATGAAAATGGCTAAAATGACATTAGCCTCAAGTGCGTATTCCTTGATTTATGATTTATTAGGATTCTCCATATTCGATGGAGGGTTATATGGAGGGTATGACGGAACAGTCAATGGTGTCAATGGACACCTTTTCAAAGCCGCCATACACACATGCATGTTCGCACATGTCACGGCGGGGTTATGCCGCCCCTTACGGGGTGACATACCCTTTCGTGCGGCTGATACGGTATGGAGGTTCGCCAGACCTCCAGCCGGGTGATTTGAAGTGAATCACCAACTCCAGACAGAAGGGTTTGCTCCATCTCACACCGCACCATCGCACATGTTGGGGTTCTTTAACGTGCATAGGGTGTGACTCTCTCCATACACGGGACCTCCATTTAACGTCCTATCCGAGGGACGGCCCTAGCCGAAGCAAGGTACTCATTTTCACCTGAGTATAGTGAGGAAAGCCGTGTAAAGTGCCTTTCCCAAGGGCACAAGATCGGTGACACGCAGACGGATTCGAACCCGCAACCTCTGGGTTACGAGGCACAAATGCTGCCGCTTCGCCACGCGATCCTTAACAAATATATGCTTATAGCACTGCCTATCTTGTCTTTATAAATATGTTATGAAACAGGATACTACGATATGTCCTGCTTAATACAATCAAAACTACAGGAGCAAACAAAATTTTGAAAGAGAAATATTGCATCCGTTGTAATCCAGGTTAGGGACAGTAATTTCGCCCTGTGATAAAAAAAATGCAAGGAAAAGATCGGGCCTTTTCCCAGAAGTCTGGCGACAGAATGCTGAATATTCTAATTAATACCAACCAAGCTGGATAAACACATTCTCTTGTGCAAATTACTAAATTGTCAGAATGCCAGAGTTGGTACATACGTTTGTCCCGGGCATCTCTGTGACACGGTTATACCAAGGCGTTAAATAAAGAGATCTCAAGTTTTCAGTGTTTCTAAAGCGTGTACAAAAAGATGTAATAAGATAAGAGGCCACTATATGTTACGCAATAAGTTATTCACATTCCTGTGTATAAATACTATAGATTTCAAGATACTCGATACCAGAAGTAGATTTGACTATATCTTTAGATCCGACAGCCCTCATAATGCTAAGATAGGTAAATACATAAAATATCGCTTTGTGATTAGAAAAGATAGTAACACCCATGTTAGCCCCATGCCCTGATTCTATAGAGGTTCTCTTTGTATCCTATATTGTTTAGTTAGTAGAGTTTTAAGACTTATTTTGCATTCACCTTGTTTTGTAGTTTATACTTGGCCATATAAGGCTTAGGGTCACTGTACTTTTTGTTGTCTCAATAAAACTTGCTGTCTATTGTACTAGCAAGTCAAATGAAAACAATATCTTCAAACAAAAATATTGTGGTCGCAATTTAGGTCAGGGGTGGTAACGCGATTGGTTTCTGTTGGAAAAAATGCAAATTCAGATCAAGCAAAGGGACTTCTACGGTATGGCGACAAAGTGCTGAATATTCTAAGCTAATTCCACTCAGGCTGGATAAACACATTCTCCTGTGCAAGTGGCCCACATTCTCAGGCCTGCCAGAGTTGGAGCTAACGTCTGGCCGGAGCGGACATCACTGTGGTACAGGTACTGTGGTATAGTCTGCACAGGATTGAGGATATTTGTTGGTTTTGTAGGGAAGAGATTGATTCTATCGTCTTTATCAGCAGATCGTTTGAGAATTAGGTGTTTCCACTATGGCTGTAAAATGGATGGCGAGGTTCTATCTAGTGTTGGTTGTAGTACGTCTGGTAGTGCCGTGTGTAGAGGCAGGGGGCTGGCAACACTGTCAGAATGTATCACCGCTCAGATGTAGTGTTGGGGACAGCCGTAATGGTGGATCAGAGTATCGGTATGACATTAACAGCTATGAGTCCAGGTGGAACAGAGGTCCGTATATCCATGGCAGTTACGGAGGGCCTTTTAAATACATCTCCTTGAACACAGCCTTTATGTCCTGTTACGACTGTGCAGGTAACGGAAGCGTGTCAGGTAGCTCTGTCACTGGTGAAGTCCAGGGTGTCACTTTAAGCCCCTCCCAACAAGACATCACCATACTCGTCATAGCCGATAACAACGTTGGCACAATGACTAAAGCTGACGCCACTGCTATCTCAAAGCTGCCATGCGGTAGAGACTGTAGTCTATGGCTGGTAAACTGTAACATAACGACCATAGAGGCAGGCGCGTTTGCTAAGCTTCCACAGGTGAAGATCATGGTCATCTGGCAGAGCAATCTTCAGACCCTGAGAAGCGGCGCGTTTGAGGGGATGAAGGGCCTCAAGAGCCTGCTGCTGTTGGGCAACAACATAACCTGTCTGGAGGTAAAACTACAGCACGCGCATAATGCGCAAAAGACCTTGTCTGATCTCGAACTACAGTATACTGATAAAGTATCACAACTTTCTGTTTGCAGTGTGTATGTTTTGCATGTTTACAAACCTTTGGACTTATGTTGCATGTCCAAAAAGTATAATGAATTCTATCTTAATAATTGTAGCATTTCATACCCGCCTATCTCTAGCTTGTCTAGCTAAGTGATCTAATTATAATGGCGAGTGTTCTCAGTCTATCAACAGTGATTCTTCAGGCTGTTTTTACCTCCTGAAATGGATTATATTACAAGTCACTCTACATTGCCTATATGAATAGTATTTACCATTTATATCAAGTATTTAGGAAATTCTTACATTCTAGAACAGATCTGAATACTTTTGTTTTCCAAAATCATTCTCACAAATAGTCTAAAACCCCGACATGTACATTGTACGCAGGTGCCTTTGACGGACTGCCTCTGCTGCGGTCTCTCTATCTCGTGGACAACCAGATCCTGACGATGGCACCCGGCATGCTGCGTGGACTACAGCTGGACTGGCTGGACGTAAGTGCAAATTCTATCAGGTACATAGCGCCTGGGGTACTGCAGGGAACGCGGTCTGTACAAAATGTCTATATCGTTGAGAACAAACTCCAGTCAGTCAGCGTAGGCATGTTTGCTGAGCTTGAGAACATGCGAAGCTTGCACTTGGAGTACAATGAAATCTCTTGGATTGCAGATGGCGCGTTCCACTCAAACAAGCGACTGGGTGTTCTAAACCTGGAGGGCAACAAGCTCACTTTTCTGTCAGGGCTTTGGTTTAAAGAAACGAGATCAGTCAGAGTCGCTCTGAAAGGAAATGCTATAGCCGCTGCGTATCTAGCGAGGTGGGACTTCCAACTGAATGTTTTATTGCCGGACAATCCCCTGCGCTGCACGTGTGCGAACGTAAGGCTGTATGATCATCTGTGGAGGAACTATAAACGCTCGGGTCCTCATCCCCGGTATTCTGAGATGTCCCTACAGAAAGGGTGTCCCGCCTCGTCCCTGATGGAAAGTCGTCCTGTACAGGTTAATGTCAGCGCCCTGCCCTGCCCGGCACCTTTTGTGGAGTTTGTAAAGGTACAGTACAATCGCGAGCCCCAGGAATACGAAGCCGTTGGTAACGTGTACTGGGAGGACCTGCCCCAAGTGTCCTGGGCCTTTGCCAATGGGTCAGAACACTCGATGAACATAATGTACAACACAAACACGACGACACACGCCAGTCTGGCAATAGGCAACCTAACTGTGAGGGTGGGGACCTACATAAGGGCTGATGGGTGGGTGAAATGTAGAGAAGAATGGAACCCGAGCGAAAATCAGGGATCCAGGAAACAAGAAAAATGTTCCAACTACATGGGGAAGTCCAGCTTCACTCTTTGGCTCAGCACCGCCAGTAACTTCTCTTTCTGGAACCTCAGCTGTTCGGCGATCTCAGAAGTCGGTTCTTATACTGCATACTTTGATGTGAGGGAGAGCATGCACTTCTCACAACCTTTCACCACACCACAGCTACTGACACAACCCACAAACCACACACGACCAGCAACAGCCGACACACAGCCTCTGTCTACACCCCTGTCCTACATAGTCTTGCTTCCGGGCAACCATAACCAAAAGTACGTTTCCGAGTCTACATGGCTGATTGTGCTGGCTTCTTTGGCGGCTGTTTTGATGATAGTTACGAGGGTAGCATGGAAGTATACCACTGGGGTCAAATGGGCAGCAGGGCTAGAGAACAATTCAGCAGCAGAACAGGCAATAGCGCCCAGAGAAGGCGTGGCACGCTTGCCTTCTGGGTCGAGCGCGATCGTCCCTTATGCCGTAGTCTACGACAATGCAGGTGCAAACAGTGGCGACCCAGATGAACAGATTGCCCCGTACGCCATAACGTACGATGTCGAAGACGAGGAGATCACACCGTACGCTGAAGGTCACCTCCGCGATCACGACAGTTTGTGCGAGTCAGACGCTTCTGACTCTTCAGAAGCCGTCCCGTACGGTGTGAGTAAGCTGTGCGACAAGTATGTCAGTGGTGACCGTACAGAAACCCGAGATAGCACGCCTGGTACCTATAGAAGCGACAACGCGGTTAGTGGGGGGCCCGTTTCCAAAATGTATGGCAAAGATGAACCAAAGGAAACTATCCTAGATGATCCCGTGTCGGTTAGGGTCCTCACTGATCAGGGAAGCCCGTCCCCTATGCCAAACTCAGACCGTAGCGAAGCGACTTGCTCCACGGCCTCTTCGCTACCAGAGGCCGCCGCGGATGGCGCTCACGCCGCTAACCCGAAAGAGACCGAAACACCCGGTCCCGAGGAGTCCGTTATGGACGACTCAGGAAGCGAGCAGGGGGGTTCGGGTGTTAACGGGGAAGAAGGCAGAAAGTCTGTTTCAGACGAAACGGCCTCTATGGCCGAATAAGTCGTAGCCGTTGTTTTCTAGTGCGTACATTAGCAGCATACGTGACACCAGAAGGGCGATGACTTTTAAGTCATGGCTTTTAATGACTAGAATTGCACCAAATGTGCCTTAATACTTCGTGTAAAATATTGCAGCGCACCCTTTACTTATCATAGTATATTGTAGCAATTGTAGTGGCAGTTTATGTTTCAAGTTGTAAATTGTAGATGTAAATTGTGGTTCATGTAACGTTAATAGTTTTTCTTTCCTTTATGTATAACGTTATGTATTATCTATTGTAGAAATGGTAGTTTGCAGATTTTATTTCACGTCGTAAATTGTAGCGATGGTAATGGTAGTTCACTTCTAGCAATAGTGTATTAGTTGTGACATGTTGGTTCTCTGCCATTCTATATAACCGTTAGATGTGTACATTTGGTAATGTTAACTGCTGAAAAATTGGGACAATTGGGCTTTTTTTCTTCAGCAGTATATTCTTTTTGATATCAAGGAAACCGTGGTGATAACGAGATTATGAATATTACCATTGAGTCAGAATTGTAACGAATTCACAAATTAAAGTGGCTCTCATATTCTGTAAGAAGCTTGGGGGATTTTACAAGGATTTCAGGTTTGCACTAACTAAAGTTATTCTGCTCCAAAACACAACATGTATACGCAATTTCCGCAATGCAGAAAATTTCCTAATTTCAAAATCGCACACATTCGAATATTTCATGAAAGTTGATTCTGTTGCAAGTAAATTCGTTAGAATCCAAAGAAGAAAATATTCTCAGAATCAGAAATACGGCACAATGAAATGTGTCATGCTTATAGTGTATACCTAATAATGATGGCTTATAAGAGATTTCTTGCAAAACGAATTACATGTTTGGCCGGAGGAACCACACAATGAATAATGCATTGGTTTTGAATATTCACGACGAAGTATACTTAACAAAACGGGGCTGGTGCAAACCATTGTTTCCTTACTTCAGAATCAAGAAAATGGGATAGTGGGTGAAAAATCGTAGTCTTATGTCCGAATCGTTGAAATGTATGACAAGTTTCAAATGAAAATCTTGGGAATCCGACTAACATGTTAAGGTTTCGTTTTGTTGGCTGATGTTTAAACACGTATAACAGTTGCAAACAAACCTTTGCCAGAAAAAAGTTATAAGGTGCGTAACCCATTGCACGTCGAAAGTCTCTCAAAAATCAGTCTAAAACTTTCCTTTTTCAGGACACAAAAAACTGTTCTCAAAAGGATATGCCAGGAGCCTGGTGTAGCAATCTAAAGATGAAAGGCGAGCAAAAATTCGCATGTAAATGTCTACATTTGGTAATGTTTACAAATGAGCTGCTGAAGAATGGGGGCGAGTGGCCTTTTTCTCTTCAGATATTCTTTTTGATACTAATGAAACAGCCGTGTGGTTTTGGTGGTGATTAAAGAATAGCTCTTTCTTCTGCGTCAGCAGCGATAGGAATTTACAAATCATAGCGGTTCTCTCATCTCATTCCTCCTCCAGTTCCATTTTAATGCTCTTATGGGACTTTATACTGTACAGGGATTTCATGTTTGAACAAAATTTATAGAGCCTTTATCTTAACTTAACTTTATTCTATACTGCCAACCCTGTACAGAGGGCAGAGAAACAGAAAATGATCGACACATCGTCTTTCAGGACTTTTCTTAGACTATGTTAAACTTTACATCTTACCCAAGGCACTTAAATTGAGTACCTTGCAATTGTCAACAAGGTATTGCAGAATTTGTATCTAACAAAAAGCAAAATATTATCCTCAGTAATATTTATTCTACTCCAGAAGTTTCTTAATCTAGCACACTCTAGAAACACGTGTTCATAATTTTCAACCTGATTACAAACTTCTGATTTGGCTGTAGATATTTTTGACCACTTCTTTAATCTGTTAAAATCATCCATTTATATCATTGTACTGAGTGCGCAATCCAAATCAAAACAATGTATAAAGGTCTGTCATTTCAGTATCGCACAACTTGTTTTTTCTAAAATGAAAAATGCTGTTTATGACAAATTTTAGGCAGATAATGCGGAATACGTTTTCAAAAATAAAAATGCGGGTTAAATGAAATGTGGTGTACTTATAACACGTAAGTAATAAAGATGGCTTCGGGCTTTCTTGCTTTCTTCAATAACACATTCTGCTCCTGGAAATAAATAAACAAAATCATGTGTCTTCAATATTCATGACGAAATACCACAAGGAAAAGGGGGCTTGTGTTAACCACTGTTGAAAATGGTGGGATGTTGTGAAACGTTTAGCGTAGTCTTCCATCTGAAGAATTGAAATTGAAAACAAGCCCAATCAATGTATACGGCCAAAAATGAGAGCTACACAAATACGACTGATCTGTTATGGTTTTACAGGGATTTGGGTGTTAAACAGTCAGAAGCCATATTTTCAGGGCTTCAAAACGACCATGTTTGATTTTCATCAAAGGATTTCTTCATTTTAGTCCCCGATTGTGAAGTGAAATAAGACATTTTCTCAATTCAAAATGAAACACAACTTGGGTTCTTCAGGTACTTCCACCAGCAAAATTTCACAACATTCACTTTGAGCTTGCGAATTGTAGTTTGAAAGTACTCATAACATGGCAACATGCAGTCACATTTAGTTAAGTCCAAGGAGGCACCCTCCTTGGTCAAGTCCAATTTCTTTCTTGTTAGAAATTACAGTCTATCTTCATGAAATTTAATCCAAATTTAATTAGCAAGAATGGTTTCATTAGCAATACTTGGGAAGATAAAGAATTTTCTAGACTTGAGAAAAGAGTGTCTGAATAGTGGAAATTGATAAAATCCCAATTCAAAGAATGTGGTCTAGAAAGACGTTCATATAAAAGATAAAGTGACAAAGTTGGTTGATGGGTAGTACGCTTATTCATTACTGTTTTCCAAGTGACTCAAAGGACTCTCTTCCAGACATTCTTCCCTCATCAAATTTCCAATGCTAGTAACGTCACACTTGAGTGTGTGTGAGTTTGCGTTCATGTAAATAAAGTGTGCATGTATTTCGATATCTGTATTATTGTGTGTATGTGCGCGTGTGTGTGTGTGTTTGTCCGTGTTCGTGTGTAGGTTTTTCATCTCATGAGATCAAATGTTGATGTTGAGATCATACACATGTTTGTGAAGATGATCAAACATGGTAAGTGAAGGAAAAGATATTTGCTAGTTTCAGTGGCAATAATGAGGTATTTTCAGTGACAATAGTGAATATAATAACTGTGGTGCCAGTCTTGGGGAATTCAAAAGTTGTGGTAAAGGACCATGTGAATATGTAAATACTTTTAGTCCTTTGATCCAGTGAGAATTTATTTTACCTTACAAGATGACAGACATGTAACGCTAACTGTTAATGTTATATAATCTATTGCACAAACCATTATATTTGGAACATACATGAATGGTATCCATGAATAAGGATTGAATGAATAAGGATGATATTTATCCTATCCCATGTTTGTTAGTTGTTGTTTATTACATAGTGTTTGTACAAAATGCAAAATGACGCCATACTACATGTACTACAACATATTGAAAACTGAATCTCATATCTGTCAGGTCATCCATAACGTTACATGCTAGCAATCATCCTGCTCCAAAAGTTATTTGTAACATGATTATTTGAATATCAAGCTGCTTTCACAGACCGACACTACAGACAATGCATTGTAAGACACTGTGTTCAACATGCAGCCAAGAGAAAAAGAAACCTCAACCACTAATAATTCAACTTTGAGCACTGGCCAGATATCGTCTTCAGTTGGCTGCTGCTTCATTGGCATTCCAGAGTTAAACACCAGTGGCACATTTTCCCGTGACAGTATCTGAGTATGGAATTTCCAGGATGTGTTGTTCTCTTGAAGGCACCAGGGAGGAATAGACTTAACAAAGTCTATGATCAACCACAACTGTCTTGCTCTTGTTTATAGTCCACACATTGTAGCAAAGAGACACGTTGAACTTTACAATGCACCTTACCATGTCATTCTGCTCCAAAGGGAACTGATGATTGTGTCATGACAATTCGACTCTCGAGCTGCCTTCACAGGAGGCAGACACTTACTAACAGTTACAACTCGTCGTGTACAACATGCAACCGAGAAAGAACAACTGTCTCCAAAATCCTTGCCGTGAATGGTTCAAGGACTGACTGAATATCTTAAGTTGGCGGCTACTTTATTGTTGTTACCTCTGGCATTCTAGAGAAATACCAGTGACACGTTTTCCACCACAGGGCGGAGTTTTCAGGAGGACTTGTTCACCTATAACTTTAGGTGCCGCTGAGGAATAGACTAACGAAGTGGATGAATCAACAAAACTGTCTTACTCCCGTCTAGATTACATATTCCAGCGATGAGATACGTTCATCATGGACCCTAACAAGTCGCCAAGTGTTGTATGATATTAGGTTACAGTGTAACCTCAAATAATGTTTGGCCGTTAAGGGGTTGAAAGAACCATATTTATAACAATTTCATTGAAATCATGGATAAAGTCATATGCAGCTCTCCGATTCAAAGAGTTGATTGTGCGTTTTAAATAATCATGTGACAATGGTGGCATGCCCCCATTTACTGAGTACCCTTGCCTTGCTGAATTGTAATTTCTAATCAGCACGCAGGACACTGCCCATATCTTAGTTTTCTATCCACACAATCATGTGTATGTTTGGTATAAAGACTAGGTCATCCTTCTATAGACTGACAAGCCTGTTTGTAGAGAAGTGGATTGAAGAATGTCTAATAAAGTATGTAACCGTTAATACTGTTCTATATATTCCGCAAAGATGAATTTTAACATGATCTAGTTTTAGTACCACTTTTATGTATATATTCAAAGTACAGTGATGTACTGAAAGTAGAGCGGGGTCGATTCAAACATAATTTGTAAATTGTGCTCGGCTATTTGGTCTGACAGGTACCGACTGGTAATACTGTATAACAGCAGAGTAAAATATTCTTAGACTATTAAATGTAATCAATGTAGAATTTTATGCACGTGAGACTGGCACCACAAATTCCCATCTGGTAGGAAATAGTGAGAGATTTCATTGTTGTTGTCATTTTCCTGAATTTTCAATATAATTGTGAAAGTACGTCGTTGTCTGTCTTTACTTTGTGATAGTTAATTCGTAGTTAGGACACCATCTACCATCACAATACAGCGTCAACGTTGAAAGAGATAAGGATTACCTTTACAGAGAGATACAAACATTGAACATCTTAGGTAGAAATCCCTACAGCCAAGAAATTAAATCCGTACATCATGCAAAGAAATCATCATCAAAGGTAGATAAGGGAAGTTCTGTTGCAGTATCATAGAAAATTTTGTGATAGGAGGCTGATACTTCCCCTCATAGAAAACAAGAGAAATGCACACACAAACACACACCCTAACACTGAGAGAAACACTCACACACACACACACGTGCACACATTCGCTCACTAACACACAGGGAATCTATTTGTTCCTTTTTTGACTCAGCAAAGATTTGACCAGTAGAATTACCATTGACATTAAGAGACATATATTCTTGGCACATTGATCGAAAATCATTTATTCTGAGGTCACAATCTCTTTCAAGCCATTTACCACCATTCACCATATCATTTAAGAAACCAAATGTACATCAAAACCACAAATACAGTGAAATTACCAAAAACCTGTACAGAAATCCTCCTCAGCACATACTGTATAAACATATAGATAGGAGGTGAATGAAATTCATTGCTTTACAAGTAGAAATCTTTACAAGAACTACATTTGTATAAAAGTGTACAAAATGTATTTCTATACAGTTAATACAGTGTCTGTGATGAAGTCACTTCAGTGGTAAAAAATCTATTTATTCGTTGATAATATCCCACCAAAACAGTTTTATATATAGTACAAAAACATGTACAACCAACAAGGAATGGTCAAAGTGGCAGAGATATATTATAGTCACTACTATAGATTAAGTACAGGTTTGACTGTATCAGAAACCAGTTATACATTTTATATGATTTCAATGCAATATCAACATATACATTTCATTTATTTATACAGCACTCCATATATCATTGGCCACAAGGTATAAACAAGATAGAAACTATAGAAACACTGTTCACTGATTTCTCAATATTTTGCAAAATGATACACAAACAGATGTCCAGAAAAAAGAGAAACAGAACTCATGTACAAAAAACCCTTTGCTATAATTCCACTTGTGAGTTTATAATAATAAATGAATAAACCATAATATGGATTGAATATTTCTTTACAAATAATAACAGAGATATGTTCCACAAAACTCAAGTTTTCTGCTACAAGGCGGACGTTACAAATACTCTCCTCTGCACCATAACACCTACATCTGCAGCTGAAGGCAGTTTCAGGTGCATGACAACATTATCCGAACCTAAGATGTCATTTTTGGGAGCAGAGATATACAGGGGGCAGTTGTAAGTGGGGACTGTAACTTGTGAACTTTTCCGTAAGTTTGTGTCGACAATTTTCATCCAGACTTTGGGCAGACTACAGGTAACGCGTTCCCTGGGTGGGGGCTGGAGGCCGCCATGTTTGCCATCCCACAATGCACCATGAACATGCAGACCGGACAGGTAGATTCCGCTGGAAGGTCGTGAGGTTGCAAGGTCACTCGGTTCCAAAACCTAGCAAAGAAAGACACATTCAAATTATTTACCTTAGGTTTGCACATACATGTAAAACAGAGTTAGTGTGTGTGAAATATATCAAGCTACTAATATCTAATCACTGTAGGCTTTCACCTTTTATTAACTTTTAAAGATAAGAATGGAAGTTGAGAAAGTGTTACAGTATCATTTCTTTTCAATATAATAGTTTATCCATGTGTCACATAAAAGTCTGATGTAACAGAACAATCATGTCATGCATACATGGGGCATTTGTAAGTATAACTAAAACAAATATGGAAAGACACCAAGCAAAAACAAACATCACATCAAAAATAATTATGCCTCTGTTTTTATGGAGGTAAAGAGTATAATGCTGACTGGGGCAGTTGTAATTACTGGGAAGACATCATTCAAACAATTACTGGAAAGACATCATTCAAACAAATATCACAGTGAAAACAATACCTACATTTTAGTGGAGCAAAAGAGTATATCACTGACTGACCTCGACCTCATACTTGAATGTCTGCACGTCCCTGAACTGTTGTCTGCAGTGTTGCAGCAGGACTGCGTCCAGGAAACCTACGGGGTTGGAGAAGGCTGCCAAGTTCACGGCCATGGGGCCGCCCTCCGCTTGTGCGTACTGTTGTAAGGCCTCTACTCTCGCCTGCAGGGTCTGAACCTGAAGCACAAATGATAAATGAGAGTTAATGTTACTTGCCTGTGAATTCAAGTTACCTAGGTCACAATGATTGTACCTGATGATACAGTAGTATGAGCTATCTAAGGTAGCTGTTATATATGCCTGATGATAAAAGTATCCAGTTGCCCCTACTCTACAGTAGTTCTGGGAACTCATAATCTATCTAGGATGATGTACACATGTATTACCACGTACCCAGTCTGCCAGCCCAGTGGCTGTTGGGTAGCTGCCAACCATCCATGACCGGGGTACCCTGTGCTGTACCACAGATGACAGCAGCTGTTCCATCTCTGCTGTCAGCCCGACCTCCCCCCTCAGGGCGCTCTGCATCGTCCTCACGTCCGATGTCACGCGCTGGAGAAGCTGTTTGTAGTGATCAACTTCAGTCGTGAAAAACTCTGCAATGAAAACAACAATTTTGTTACATTTCAATATACATGTACATGATTGTAATGCTTTAGTTAATGCATTAGTTAATGGACTTCACGTCAGAAGTCACGCGATGGAGGAGCTTTTTGTAGTGATCAACTTCTGTTGTGAAAAACTCTATAAAAGAAGTACAGTGCAAGTTATAGTTAATGGACTCAAGTGTTCACATACATTGTATTATCAGTTGCCATAGAAGCTCCTTATAGTGCTCAAATTAAATGGTGGAAAACTCTGTAACAAAAGTACAGTTAGAAATATCACATTTGAAGATGGGCCAGTGAAACATAAAATATCATACATAATAATAATAGTCACTATAAGTTACTAAATTCTAAAAAGTTAATGGACTGTCTTGAGTGTTCACAACTTTATCAGTGGCTATACAAAAGCTCCTTATAATGCTCAACTTCAGTCATGACAAAGTCTGACATTGAAACCTGGTATTTTGCTACTTGCCACAAGTTGCCTCAGTACATTATACATACAACATTGTGTCATCGACAATGAATGACTACCCTAACACAAACTCAGCTCTGTCCACCGTCCCCTCCAGTGATGTGTGTGAATTTCAGAGACCCAAGAACTCTGACTTGTTCTGGGCCAAACACCCTAACCGCTATGCCAACAAAACACCACTCCTCTGATCACAAAATTGTGATGTGACTTTGAATACAAACCTGCCTGCCCGCTGACCCCTCTTGTGGTGTGTGTTGAATCTCAGGGACTTAGGAATTCTTGTTCATGCTAAGCACTATACCAACTGGATGCCACTCTTCTTAACATTACCAAATTGATGGAACATTTAAAATTTAATGCAAACCTTGTACAAACTCAGCCCTGCCCACTGCGCCCTCCTGTGGTGTGTGTTGAATCTCAGGAACGTCCTGTAGATATGACTGCAGTTTCTCCAGCAGGGTGAGGGTCCCATCATACTGGGTCATGAACGGGGTTCTGATCCCATGCACACCTGTGATCATCTCTAACTCATCAAGCGTGTTCCTGTATGGGGTACAAAGAACAATAATCATAAGAGGTCTGATTAACTTTCAGCCTACTAAAGAGGTTGTCTTACCGAAGTCACGGTATGTTGGCAGCATTGCTATGGCTAATGCCACCAACATACAAAATCTTTGCTTTGATTGAGTTTTATCCTTGTTTATCCTAGGAAAGATTTTTCTGGTTCTAAGGCATTCTCAAGACAGCACAACATATAAAAGCAGACTGCAGGGAGGAAAAGTTGAAAATTTTGCTTTATCTACTCTCTGAAACTGTGTGAAAAAAAGACTTTTCTATCAGACTCTGTTTCATGTCAACCATCTAGTTCTTAATCAGCATTGAAGAAGACTGATGCTAACATTCAATAGAGACTAAAACGTTTCTTATGGATGAAAAGTCTGTATAAGGGGAAATGTTTGCCACAGGGAGACATGGAGTATTCACAGTAGAAACTGACTAGAAAGGTTTTACTGTAAAAAGGAGAAATGTTCCTGGTGGTTTTAAGTTTGAGGTGATTATAATAGACATGAAAATGCATAGAAAAGGAAAAAAAATATATATACACGGGGCTGTCAGTCAGAGAAGACAGGCACGCACAGTCAGAAGACTTCACAATTTTCCACCCCAACATCTGCTTGGAGATCGAGGTTGTTTTCTCACCTGCTTTTCTGCAGGTGAAACACCTGAGCGGCCGAAGCATCCAGCCCAACCAGCGTGGGGTCAGAGTTCAGGTCAGCCTTGTTCTGGCTGGCCTGTGGCCCAGCATGCATCGCTCCCTTCACGTTTGACAGCAGTGCTGAGACGATGGTGCCGTTCTGCAATGTAGCACAAAATGAGAGAGAAGAAAGAGAGAATGATTTACATGTATTTGTAAAACATCACAGCCTGTAGGCTGAATTGTGCAATACATTACAAGGGAGAGTGCTCATATATCCTTGATATCGTCCTTTTAGATTACAATCAAAACAGCTTATGTTCATCACAAACAATCAAACAAAGGATATGTCTAGATAGATTAAAGTTGGTATATTGGGTGTGCCAATAAAGGTTAGACATCCAGGTAATAAGACACTTTAAAAAGTAGTTCCTCATTGACATGCAACTTGATATGATTTTAGACATACATGTATCAGGTAACATCCGCTATCTTTTGTCAGTGACACTGTACTAATACATGTATCATGCTTACTCCAGTGTTGTTTGGGTCCAGCCCGACTGTCCACTGCTTGACCATAGAGGTCACAACATCCATGTCCATCGGGTCGCTGACCCTTCCTCCGTACACCAGGTCTCCCACTAGCGTTTCGTAGCCCTCTGAGAAACCATCAGGACTGTCGGTTTGACAACCTTGAACAAGCCCTGTATAGAAGAAAAACAGCATCCTTTAGGGTTCTTTTGTTAATAGTATGGAACCCAAAACATACTCCAACTATATTCCTATAACTAAATTATCTTCCTTTTAGTTAGCCAGTTTAAGTTAAGTCCTTTCCACACACATACATGGTGTATAGGGCAGTGCCTATTTCTGTTTTGTCAGCCCTTGGGCCACATACACAAGTAGCTGTGCAGTGAAAGTGCAGATGAATACTTCAGTGCTGGACTACATTTCTTTGGGTTCAATGCTCTCTTCCATACAGCGCTGAGTGCTACACAGAGCTGCTATATGCCCTGTTCCTAAAGTTTGAATCATTACACAGTCTCATTAAGACCTACATGTACATACCCACCCTTGCTGATCTTGGACGTAAGAATGACTTACCATGGACCACCTACAGTAAGAACAATGGTCTGAAAATGGATTTACTCAGGGGGAACTGAAGATGGACTTACTCTGGATGATAGTCCACCAAAACTAACACAAACAACCCCCAGGCATGGCAAAATTGGGTGGACTTACTGTGAGAGTAACTCCCTCTCTGGCACAAGTAAGTACAAACCACCTACAGTCTACATTAGGGGTGGGTACCGGTACAGAAAATTCAGGTCCAGGTCCGGTTCAGGTCCAAAGGATCAGGTCCAGGTCCGGACCTGAACTTGGACCTGATGCAGTATGACTCATACCAATGGCCCATTTCACTACAAAGAAATCTGTTTGGTGGAGTATTAGACTTACACTGGCGTTTCAGAATCCTACAACGCTAACTACACCTGTACGATTGACTGTAAGCCTTGGTAGAAATTACTATAAACTCTACTCTACTTCACTCTTGTTATTTTCTTCCACCTGCAAGCGCCAAAACGTGTGAATGCCTGATAAAATAATCTGTTAATTTTCTAATCGGTCCAACATCCGGTCCACCTATTTTTTTCAGGTCCGTTTTTTCTGGACCGGTCCAATAAGAAAAACCGGTTTTGTACCGGTACGCTGTACCGATACCCAGCCCTAGTCTACATTCATCCTCATTTAGGTCCCAGGTTTACATAGGATCAAGACAATCCATCTACGAGGCATTCTCAAGCTATCATGTTTTTAAACTCACAAACACACAGACACACACAAATGCTGTAAAAACAACCAAGAGTAACACTGCTACCAGCTAATAATATTAATTGATTGACTTCCTGATTGATTGATTTATTGCTTGATTGAGAAAACTGTCATTTGGGCTTATTGGAAAATTATAACAGCACATTCAGCACCAAGGACAGCACTGTGGCTTTGGCAAAGGTTATGAATTTACCTTGCAGTAACTCTACAGAAGCACTGAGACTGCCCTGGTTCCAGTGGTGAGGCGCTGTGAAGGCGGCGATGCTGTACTTCCGCCGGTGGAGCAGGAAATACGCACACATACACACAGGCACACACAAATGCTGAACAGTTTGGCAAAGGTTATAAACGTTACCTTGTAGTAACTCCACAGCAGCACTGAGACTGCCCTGGTTCCAGTGGTGAGGCGCTGTGAAGGCTGCGATGCCGTACTTGCGCCGGTGCAGCAGCAGAGAGTGCACCAGGGACAGGGACGTCAGCAGGGGCTTCAGCTGATCACTCTGGACAGCAAAATGTACAAATAAATAAACAAATAAATGGATGGATGGATGGATAGATGGATGGATGGATGGATGGACGGATGGACGGATGGACGGACGGACGGGTGGATGGATGAATGGATGGATGGATGGATGGATGGATGGATGGATAGATGGATGGATGGATGGATGGATGGATGGAAGGATGGAAGAATAGATAACTTTGTACATGAACATTCATTCTCATTCTGTTATTGAATAGAATAATGTGTTTGCTTGAATTTCCTCTGGATGATAAGTAATAAGGTTTGGTTCAAGTCAAGTCTATTTTTCCAACTTTTCAGCTTTTCATCTATAATGATCGATGATGCACATTTATGTACTTTGAATACATAGCATTGTCCCAGAGAAAAGACAGCATATAACTTTGATAGATATAATTTACTAAATGGTGACTCTATAAATATAATCATGGCTTCTATTTCTGTCAGTAGAAGTTACACGAGACACAAACCATTCTTGGTTGCTCGCTGTGTGGAGGTTGTCCAGCCCACACAGCACTATTGTAGGTTGTCCCGACGGTTGCAGGGATGTCCTGAGGCAGCTCGTAGGCTAGCTTCACCCCATGTTGTAAGGCAACACCTAAAACATACAATGATAGATAATTGTTAATGAATGAATTATCAGAGGGGGGGATACAAGCTGAGACACGTTTGGGATTTTTTTCTCACCACAAAAGTGCCATGTACATCGGCTACATATAGCGGTGAGAAGCAGAACTCCAGTTAGAAGCTCTGACGAAGGTGTCTGAGAGACATCGAAACATAAGCAATGTAAGTACCTGCTGGTTGTGTAACAAAGAATTCTCCTATATATGTATATGTATATCCTATATTCTACCAACCTGATGAAACTATTATCAGCAAATCACAATCAAAGAAAAATGTATCAAAATGATAAATGTGATTCTTTTTCAAGTGGCAGCTCATAGGCTAGCATTGTACTAAAATCACAAGAACTTCATCAAAACTACACATGCAGGTCAGACCTGGTATTGATGTGGAGGCCTCAGCAGTTGTGACCAGCCATAACCTGAAGTTTGGGTTCATCTTGGGGCTCTCAGCGACGGTCTCTCCATCCTGACTGTCTGTTTCATCTGCCGCATCACTCTCCTCTTGTAGAGACACCGTTATGGATGCAGAGGTCACAATGGTCTGTGGGAAAAAAAGAGATTAAGCGTTTTGAAGCATAGCCTTTTTGAAGCCATAGTGAGTTGTTATCCACAGTGTCTAGGGCATGGGACCTTCATTTAACATCCGATCTAAGGAATTTCCCTAGCCAAAGCTACATCTGAACTGAGTGAGGAAAGTCATGAAAAGTGCCTTTCCAAATGGCATCGGGACCTGTCAGGGATTTGAACTTGGTACCTCCAGGTAACATTTCTAACCACATTACTGCCGTGCCACCCCATACTGACCTCTTGCTTAATTTTCATTTGGAAATATTCGAATAAAAAAATCAAAGTGATGTGGCCTAACATTACAAGTTCCAGTACATTGTAAGTCCAACCCTCTGCCATCTCACAGTTGTTGAAGATGACCTACTACAGCAGTGTCTCTTCACCATCCCCTTCTCTACCTCACAGCTAGTCCTTCAACCATTAGGAAATGAAGTGTTACGACCCTACCTTTATGACTCCACCCCTCAGCTATCTGACAGTTCACCCAGTGTCCCTTCGCCATCCCCCGCCCTACCACAGGCCATTGTTTTCATCTCAAATTCTTGCAATTACTTTTTATGGAAGGAATTGTTGGTCTTACCTTCACAAGTTCCAGCACATCATGACTCCACCCCTCAGCCATCTGACAGTTGTTAAAGATGACCCAGTGTCCCTTTGCCATCCCCGTTCTACCACTGTGGCACTCCTTTGTAACTACCTAATATTACTCTATCAATTACTTTGCACTCTATGGTAACCTCAGTTACGGAAGGAATTGATGGCCTTACCTTCACAAGTTCTAGTACATCATGGCTCCAAGATTCAGCCAACTCACAGTTGTTAAAGACGACTGAGTGTCCCTTCACCATCCCCCTCTCAACCACAACTAGCCCTGGGCCATCATTTTCACCTCAAACTCTTGCAATCACTTTGGGTCCTTAGCAAATGAATAGTTATTGGTATGGCCTTACCTTTACAAGTTCCAGTACATCACTGCTCCACCCCTAAGCCATTTGACAGTTGTTGAAGACGACCCAGTGTCCCTTTGTTACCCCCTTTCCACCACAGTTTCCACACTTTCCACACTTAAAATCACTTTTAAACATACTTTACAGTTACCTCAGCTTATATATAATACAAGAACTTTGTGGCCTTACCTTCACAAGTTCCAGCACATCTTGACTCCACCCTTCAGCCATCTGACAGTTGTTGAAGACCACCCAGTGTCCCTTCGCCATCCCTCGCTCTACCACCGCCGCTGCCCCGTCCATCTCCTCCGGCAATCCCAGCATCACTTGCTGCACCTTCCCGTGCATACCATGAGCCTTTGCAAGCTTCTTGATTTCCCAAAACGGATCCATGGAAGCATAACCTGAGGTTGCAGATTTTAACAGTGTCTATAGACATCTTCCATGTTCCATATTATTTCAAAAGTTTGCAAAACATGCCCAAGTTGAATGCAAAATAATGTATAGAGTGAGACATTCTATAATTATTGTTACGACATTTTACAATTTCAGCACAGAAGTTCTGTCCCTCAGATTGTTTGGGATCCCAAATTGTTGACTTTTGTTGTTAAATCTGTCAATTCAAGCTTACTAAGATTTATCAATGTCATGTCAAGAAGCCCACAGTACAGTGGGGTAAAATTTTTGTCCGTCCCAATGAGAAAAACTTCCTCCTGGATACTCCTGTGCCTTGCCATTAAGAATCTTAAAACAGAGCCAAAACTACCTTTACAGCTGTTGTATGAATCAGGAGCATCAGCAGAAGCGGGCAGGAGTAGAACGATGGGCGTGTGATGTTCTGAAGCTACAAAGGCTTCCTCCAAACTCCTGGCATCAGGACGCCTCACCACATGTCCTAGTTTGTACAGCACCAGCGACTCACATATCCCTAACATCTGGATGGGACAAACAATGAGATTACTTTACTATGGAAGCTCATCTGAGTTGGTAGTAATCATAGTACAATGCTAAACTTTCTTCTTTCTCACAAGTTTACGTTCTGAAGTGATTGGTCATCAGTACTGATCCTGACGAAGGGGACAGTGGTCGTTGAAACTTTGATCCGTCTTTTGTGTTGGATGAAAGTTAAGCATTGTACAATGGAGTTACTTTAAAGAGCAACCTAAGTGTGTAAGCGAATCTTTGCTCCAGTTATCTCAATAAACTCAACTCAGTTACCTGGTACTGTTCATTTTGTAATCAGTCCAAAAACCTCACAACTGCCTTTTTTTTTACATTTTTTCATACAGCAGAAGTGCCTTGACTTTCGAGAAACATATGAATTATAGTTTATACTAATATGTTACAATATGTCTCACCTGTTCAGGTTTGACGATTCTCCAGAGGATGGCCTTCTGTATCAGGGTCAAGTTCAGCAGTGTCGGGCCAGTCACTGGGTTGAGCAGGATGGGCGGGCAGCTGAAGTATTCATTCCAGTGCCGACTGTGGTGGGACAGGGACTCTCTCAACCCTCGGAAACACGGCAAGCTCTCCAACAGGGCGCACTGGACCCATGTTTCGAACGACAGCCAATCTGGCTTTGTGAGGCTGTTGTCGGCGCCGTTTGAGTCAGAGGTCTTGTCGTCCTTTTGTAGATCATTTATTCCCTCAATCCCGTTGGCGAACACGGCCCACTCCTCCTCTGTCATTTCTCCAGCTTCCTTCATCTTGTCCACAACAATGAGGAGCGCGAAGAGCAAGGCATGCTGGGAGAACATGCTTTTTTCCAGCCGAGAGTATGCGACACGCGTGACACAGTCGTTAAGCTCGATCACCCGTGCCTTGATCGCCCCAACATTCCCGACACCTTTCCCCCGCTGGCGTGACTTGACAGAGTCGACAAACATCTGGATGAAGTTCGTGAGCGGGTAGTGGTACATCGGATGGATCTGAGCAATCCTACGGACAGCTTCGTACAAAATGGCACCGTGAGACGCGACAGGTTGGTAGTCGCGCTTCTTCTCTCCAACCTGTGCCTGAAGGGACTGAGTCTCTGCGATTGTAGCATCGATCTCCAGCGTGCGTTCCTGAAAGGACTGTAGAGCGTCCAACATCGTCGAGTCTTCCAGAATTGGGGTCTGAAGCCCCAAGACTTTCTGCATCATGTTGTCTTTCTCCTCTTGAAGATCTTTCTCGGACTGAATCAGGTCTGCTTGGAGCGAACGACGCTGCCCTTCGTATTCCGGCTTTTCTAGTTTTAGCGTCTCCTTTAGTAAGAGTTTGACCACGCCTGCTTGACTGACCGATAGGTCAATCACAGCAGTCTTGTACATCGGAAGATCTGCCATACCGGCTCCTTTAAGATACAAGGGGGAGGAGATACTGAGATACAGACAGAAGCCAGGGTGAACAGGGATGTCTTGGTCTGAAATTTTCACGGCTTTGTTGCTCTCTAACGTCGCCCTGTCCAAGAGTTTCCTCAGAACAGGACTGGTGATACCAGTTCTCTCTACATGCGTGACCAGGATACAGTATCCGGTTACGAACGCACGGATCAGGCTGGTATCCAGGAATGGGTCGTCCGCGGAGACAACCTCCACACCCCCCTCTGGAGGAGAAATGGGACGGTCCATGTACATGCTCAGGTCCAGCTGGAAGTCTGGGGTACGCTGGGAAGAGGGCGTGTCCCTGTCGGCCAATGGGGTGGTCGATCGGCTGTCTCCGAAGCCTGCAGTACCGTCTTCCAGCTGCAAGGTGGAGCTCGGCCGGGTTTTGTCCCTGCTGTCGGGGAGAGACGGGTCCCTCGTGTGCTGGGTAGCCGTACTGCTGGGTCTGGAACCTGAATAGTGTTTAAAAAAAAGGACATACCATGAAAAATTTGATTTTTGAGACAAGTGTAGAAACATAACATAGTATATATCTACTACTATTGGTACTAGTACTAAAGTAGAAACATGTTTTAAAGAAACTTGGTAAAAAAATTTTTATTCAAAGTTTAAAAAATATTAGAAATTAAAAGAAAAGTCCAAAATACAAAACTTAGCGCTAGTGATTCTCTTTGTCTAAAAAACCTTTAAAATAGAAAAGTCTCAGTACCAGTGATTCTCTCTTCATTAAGACAATCTGGCAATTGTATGGTGGTCACAAAATTTTTCCCATTTACCTTAGCATTAAGAATCCAGTTAGTAGTGGCCCCTGCATTCTGTGACCATTATTTTCAAGTACATTGAGTGTTTTGATTGTAATATTAGTAGACAGTGTTATCAGGACAAAATCCAATCGTACCATCTTTAGCCGACTCCAAAATACAAAACTCAGTACTAGTGATGCATTGGTGGTCACATAGATAATTTTTCCCATTGATCTTAGCATTACAAATCCAGTTAATAGTGGCCACCTGTCTTGGGAACAATTATTATCAAGTCCATTGCTTGGTTTGATTGAAAGATTTAAAAAGTAGTGTTATCACGACAGAATCCAATCATACCATCTTTAGCCGACTCTCCAGCCTGGTGCTCTCCTTCCCAGGATGTTGTGGTCTCCTGCAGAACTCGTACCCAGGTCTCGGCCTGCCCGTCGGGGTCCACCAGCAGCGGCCAGCAGCGCTTCCGGTTCTGCCAACAGGAGCGCATCACGAGGGCGTTCTGTATGGCCGTCAGGTTGGTCGGCATCCCCATCTGCCTCCACATGACCTGAAGGAATGAATGAAATTCAATGGTTTATTGGTTACATTACTTGAAATAGTTTAGTTCCCTTGATAATGGAACAGTCCACACGTGCGGACTGAACCCACTTGGGCACAGGGAGTTCGGTCGGGTTGGAGAGACTCAATGTGACTACAACATGGTTCTGTTACATGTCTGTGTGTAAATGATTATTCCCTGGCAGCAGAGGGATATAGGACAGATAACATTATTTTCCTGTAAAACATTGCAGTCTTGCAACTGAAATACGTTTTACCTACAAGGAGTTAAAAGTTAGTAAACATTATATTACCATTTCAAATTCACAGGGCATATAAAACAGTCAGTTGCCATAGAATGATTGAGTAGTCACAGATTTTTAAATTTGCCTTTGATTTGAGTAGTCCGTTGTGTTACAGAGGAAACAATTATTCAACTAATAATATTACTGTCATAATACAAAATGTATTCCTTATTCAATCAAATGTAAACAACAAGGTAGGGAACAGGTGAGTCTCTTTATCTTTTAGTGGCCATTTGACAGCTCTAAGTTTGTGAGAGTTTCTTGTGTTCTTTCCGTGATACTGACCTGCTCTGTCGTGGTGCTCAGGGTGGACTGGAGGGTGAAGTTGTCACGTACAGCGATGTTTGCTGACACAGTCTGAGAAAAACAAATAAAGCCAACTTGAAGGCAATCAGAGAAAAAGTGATCTCGATCCAGATTCTATTTGCCAAGCACAATGAACTGTTGACCCAGCTTCACATCCCGTCCTAAGCTAAGGACTGTGACCCTTTCTGGTAGCATGCATGTCAGATAAGCAACACAGATGGGATGCAAACTCAATGCTTTTTAGTCCAAAGGCAGGGCCACTAACCACTTGACTACAGGGCTATTCTCAGAGACAGAACTATGCTCAGAGGGCTATGCTCAAAAACACTATATGATAACGAAGCTTGTCAGCAAAGTCACAGTGCTGTCCTTGGTGCTGAATTTGCTGTAGTAATTTTCCAACAACCCAAAATGACAGTTTTCCTAATCAATCAATCAATCAATAAATTAATCAATTACTATGGTTGGGTCTGATCACTATTTGGCTGTTGAGCAATGCTACAGGCCTGGCAGGTACCTCGGGTGATACAAAAGACCGCGTTGTATTAGAAATTTATTTATCTAGATCTCATTTTTATCTCCATCCAGTGTACCAGATGTGACTTCTGGGTCGACAAGAAATTCTGAATGGAATGAGTTAGGAAGGACATCAAGATGTGTGAAATCACTAGGTTGAGCTCGCTGCACAGAGCCACATGGAAGCATGGTGTGAAGACTAGCTGACTGCTGCCAACCCCTGTGTCAGGGGCAACAGCAGCAGTATAATCAAATAATGGATACTACTACTACTATTCTTACCTGTTCCTCAGATATCACCTCCCGTCTAGCACTCCTCCTGCTGTTCCTTGTGAGATTCTTGCCTCTGTCTTCACTCGGGGTCACAGAAGACGGAACCATCATCTGTTTCTTGTAGCTCTTGATCTTCTCCCCTGTGCGACAGTGGTGCAGCCAGTCAAGCAGCAGGGTCTGCCTGGTGACGCTGTCGAACGGCCCCAGGTAGCACACACAAGCTGCAGTGATCAGGGAGTCACCTGAAATAAGGCAAGAAGACATGATGGCAATAAGACATTGCAAAAACGACCCCTGGTAACTCACACAAGCCCCAGGTAAAACACACACAAGCTGCTGTGATGAGATGAGTTTCCTGAAAACACATAAAGACAACATTTCAATTCTCTTTGTATGTACAAAACCAATACAGCAACACACATACCTGGAGCAGTTGACAGTCTTTTCTGTGCCTTCCTCAGCTGAACCTTCCAGATGTAGATGGGAGCTTCCATGTTAGTCAGAACGTTCTGACACTTGGATTTCTTGTCCTTTAGCACCTTAATCTGTTTCTCGATGCTCTTGGAGTGCCTGACACTGTCTGTGTGGGACCTGATGGTGGACTCCAGGTTGTTCTTCTCCTCTTCGGCATGCACGCGCTTTGAGCCAAGGGCTGCCTGGGCCTGTGCACAACAAGTAAACATCAAAGGTTTTGTGATTAAGGATAAGGATAATTTTTTTGCAAATTCTTGGCTGAAGGTTAGTTATAGGTAACAGGGTAAGGGTTAACAAACAATGTAGAAAAACATAAATGTGATCACTATTAAAGTCTAAATGCTGGCTCCAAATTCAAAACCAAGAAGTCAAATCCAAACTTGTTGGGTTTGACTTCTTTCTTTAAGACAGTGACAAACTTTTCCATATTTTTCTGTCATACAATGTGGGTTCTGTGGTCTTTAGAGGAGAGTAGTCTTCTTTTTGTACGTTTAAGCGGGAAACTAGATCTAGAGTCACTAATCTTGCAATGTGTTGGCTTCTTTCCAGAGCTCCCTTCTTTCAGGATTGTAGAAGGGACAGTCTTGATATTGCACTGGAAATTTAGACAGTTAAAATAAAGTAAATCTGTTAAAATCAAGTCATGAAAAAAGGCCCAAAAGGCCAAAACCTTTCTTTACCTCATTCATCTCTTTCTCTGCCTCTGCCAGTTTCTCCAGCTTAGGCTTGATGTCCCTGTGTATGGCCGCATACTGGAACACTGCATGCACCCACATGCAGATGGACTTCGCAGCCTTGCTGGATCCCTTGATCACACGTGGATCAAAGTGTGGATCTCTGACGAAGATCTTCAACTTCTGGAAGACTGTCTCGGGCATGTTGTTCTTGTCGTAGAATTCAAGCTCCTCGAAGAAGTTTCCTCGAGATATCAGTTGATGTCCGAGCTCCCAACTGTATAAGATAATTAGGGTTATCTTATAATGCAAGAAATGAATGACTAAATGGACTTGAATTCATTGCTCAACAGTTGTACATGGTATAATATATGTCAACAATGACATAGCAATACAAAACACTAGTCTAAATGCATTTCTTAAGTCTATTTTTTTGCTGCAGGAATATGGATGGAGATGTAACGTACAATCTAAATATTTCTTTCTTTCTTGAATGAATGAAGGAAGGAAGAAAGGGATCCATCCATCCATCAATTTAAAATCCGACAATCAATCAACCAATTAATCAATCAATTAATGAAAACAAACTCAAACCACTAAACAACCATAAGCATTCCTGTCTGTATACACAACTAGAAAACGTAAATCTTGCAAGGACTGCTACAGCCATAACTTACTCAAGTTCCACACCAAAGATGATGCAGAGAGCGTTGACGACCAGCACAACTCCAGGCGGGGGGACTCGGTAACTCTTGATCTCATCCAGATCTGAGTGGGACAGCGACCGGAGGGCTAACACAGCTGCTGTGTACGCTGGGTTCACCTGGGGATTAGATACAACAGATGTACAGCCGAAAGTGATTTCATTAGGTTGGTAGAATTTAGGATAAGCAGTTGGGATAAGAAAGAAGTAGTCTGGATAAGAAAGTCAACCCCAGTGATGAACTGTGGCAAGGGGGGGTACAAACTGAGTCACGTTCAGGATAGTGTTCTTGCAGCAAAAGTGTCATCTACATCAGCTACGTATAGCAGCGAGAAGCAGCACTCCATTTACAATGTAAAAGCTTTGAGGGATATGTCACACAAACACCGAAATGTTAGCAGGTAAGAGACATTCTGAATGTGTAAAAGAAATCTCTAATATCCCAATGGATGTACATGTACAATTAAGGCCCAATAGTTGCTTCCTTTCCATCTTTTCACAAAGATTTATGTCCTCAATTCTTCAGGTTCACCAGACAGCAAACCCAGCATGCTGTCCTTGGTGCTGAATATGCTGTAGTTATTTTCCAATAACCCTAAATGACTCAATCAATCAATAATCAATAAGTCAGCCAGTCAATCAATTGATCAATCATTTACTGGAAGCAGAAAACCAATTATGAATATAAAAAAAGTCTTTTGCTTGACTGTGAAAGACAAACAGAGATGCTCAAGTATCAAGTGGACATTGCAAATGCCTAGGCTTACATACAAGACCATGAAATTAAGATTTAAGTATCTATACAACAGTATCTATAGCACCTATAGTATCTATAGCTTTCTGAAAACTATAATAGTTCTTTATGTCATACCTGAATGGAGGAATTTCAGACACTTCAAAATAGATCTTGACCTTTCCTTTAGACTGTTTCCATGTTAAATTATGAGTGACATTGCCCACCTTATCAAACTCAGCCTGTGCAGCCTGCCTGAGTTTCTCCACGGGTCCCTGCATCGCCTCGATCCTGTCCTCCTCCTCCTTACACTGCTGAAGGGCCTGAAGAAACACATAGAGACACTTAAAGACTGTAGCTAAGACAAGCAACAGGAGCTGAAAGTCTTAGCAGTAGTGGTTAGAAGAAACTTAAAATGCTTATCATGTAGCTACAAAATAGAGTTAACTGTTACAATAGTATCCAGTACTAGTATTTGATTCTTATGACTGTTGTAGTGGTCCCTGACACTGTTGTGTAGCAGCTCTACAGTTGAAGAAAAATGACAGAGGACAGTGCCACAGTGGCCTGGAGTGATCAATTAAAAGCTGACATTGATACCATAATGGTTACTTTTATCACAAATCAATTTCTCAAAGTAAAATGGTACTGCATACTAGTTGTCCCAGTTGCATGTACCCTAGCTATCACAGTACCTTACAGCTCTCCCCTCCTCTACTTTGTTATTGCATACTAGTTGTCGCAGTTGTATGTAGCCTAGCTATAACTGTACCTTAGAGTATGAAGCCCTCCCCTCCTCCACTTTGTAGACCCACTCCTGAGTGATCTCTCTGGCCTCATCCAGCCGGGGTAACAACTCCTCCACTTCAGCCTGCTGACTGGCTATGGTGGTCTGGGCCTCCTGCACTTTACTCAGACACCCTTCGTATTTTGCTATGCTGGCCTGTAAACAAAAGATGAAAGGTTAATTTTTTCTGTCCATTAAAGTTACAAACCATCTGTATGATGTTGAGAGGCTATGGTAGTCTGGGCCTCTCACACTTTACTCAGGCAACCTTCATACTTTGCTATGCTAGCCTGAAAACATACAAGAAGCACTTATAATTTCAATGTTTTATAGTGCCTATAATTTCAAAGGAAATGCCTCTTTGATTGCTGTATGTTTATGTAGTTTGTATGTCCTTGTTTTTATGTTAGGACCTGGAAGATTAGCTAATCATTTATTCATTATGTGTGTTAAATAATGGACTGAATAAAATATCAAAGTAGCAAAGTATTCAGTATACATGTTTGTTACAACACAAATTGTTTATGATTGTAAGCTAAAACTTTGAGTACAGTCATGTATAATAATCGTTACTAAACATAATACAATGTAGGTTTGACTGATAAATGGCTGAAGAATGAAACAGCAATCCTCTAAGACAATAGGTGGCCTTTAACAAAACATACAATGCACAAAAGTCACTTGGAAGCACACAGACACACATGCAAAAACATCATACTTCAGTCCCATTGTGGTCATTAGTAAAGAGACAGTTGCAAGCTGTACTTCTTTTCTATGTGAACAGTTCCTATGGAAAACTCACCTTTTCCTCCCTGCTGAGTTTGGCTGTGATGCTCTTGAAAAGGTCGATGAACTCCATGTAGGTCAGCGGGGTGAACAGCCTGCGGAGCTGGTGGTTGTCATGGAAACAGCGCTGCAGGGCGGCCTGCGCGGAGCGGTGGATATATGCCATGGCGTGGGCGACGGATGTGAGGCTCGTGGTGGAGCCAAGCATCTCCCATAGGATGTCAGACCTCTGTAGTAGGGAAAGAGAAACACAATGTCACACTGATTTTTCAAAAACAACAAGTA